>NW_017672941.1:33393-100323 GCF_001879085.1 Nicotiana attenuata
CACAGCATTGACAGTGCTACAAATTGCATGGATTTCCACCCAACTTCAGACCTACAAAGAATTTGGGGCCCAAAAGATCAGCTGCTCATGTTGAAGTTGACCCCAACACATTGTCTGGTGTATCTTCTGTAGAATATGGTGCTGATATGTCCCCATCTCAGAGTCAGTCTTCCTCTGCAGTTCCTGGCCTTACCAAGGACCAATATTCCTAGTTGATGATGTTACTTCAGCAGCAGGCCCAAATCACTGCTTCCCCTCCTGATTCAAACCTCATAGGGTCTGCCAACTTTGCTGGTATGTTACCCACCCAAAAGGGAGTATCTTATGGAGCATGTATGATGAGTAGAGTAGATGGGATAATTTGGATAATAGATTCAGGAGCATCTGATCATATGACCTCCAATAAAAATCTGCTTTTCAATATACAAACTTTACTTGTTCCTTACTTAGTTTCTCTTCCCAATGGCTATAAAGTCAAAGTTACTAATATTGGCTCTGTGGTCTTATTCCCTGATCTTACTCTTCACAATGTTCTTAAAGATAATTGGAAGATATGCTTACGTGCTGATACTCACTCAATTCTCTCAAAATAGTAAGTAAAATAGTTGTCCGACCCTACAAGGCTCGGTATACATATATATCTGCTCTGCCGTAGTAGGCTCGCTCATAAGCGCTCGGCTATACTAGGCTCCGTATCTCGACCAACTGGGCTCGCTCATATGCGCTCAGCCACAGTAGGATCGACATATAACTTACCATCTGATCAGAGGATGCCCAATAGGGGCCTGCCCATCGATTATAGATCGATGGTTGTGAGGCCCTGTGAAAATTTCCACTCTAAACCCGAACCTAGTAGTGCCAACATTGATATTCTCTACCACCCGGGAAAGGCTAATGTCGTGGCAGATGCACTTAGTCGAAAATCCATGGGGAGTTTGGCTCATTTGGGGGCGTACCAGAGGCCGTTAGCCAGGGAGGTCTACCAGTTGGCCAGTTTGGGAGTTCGCCTTGCGGACTCTAATGAAGGAGGGGTAATTATACGGAATAGAGCTGAATCTTCGCTTGTAGCAGGGGTGAAGGAAAAACAATTTAACGATCCATTGCTAGCACAATTGAAAGAGGGGAATCACAAACACAAGACCACAGTTTTCTCCTTCGGCATGAATGATGGTACTCTACGGTACGAAGACCGCCTGTGTGTTCCTGATATCGACGGTCTTCGGGAGAGGATCATGGCAGAAGCTCACACATCCAGGTATTCCGTGCACCCAGGTTCGACAAAAATGTATCATGACCTCAAGGAAATTTATTGGTGGAGCAACATGAAAAGGGATGTGGCGGATTTTGTGGCAAAATGTCCGAACTGTCAGCAAGTAAACGCCGAACATCAAAGGCCCTGTGGATTGGCTCAAAACATAGAAATTCCAATGTGGAAATAGGAGATGGTCAATATGGATTTTGTGGTAGGTCTGCCGCGCACTCCGCGCATGTTCGACTCAATTTAGGTGATCGTGGATCGACTCACGAAGTCAGCACACTTCTTGCTGGTTAAATCTACCGACACAGCGGAACAGTATGCTCAGTTATATATCAAAGAGATAGTCAGGTTGCATGGCACTCCAGTTTCAATCATTTCCGATCGAGGGGCTCAGTTCACAGCCAACTTTTGGAAAAAGTTTCAACAAGGTTTGGGGATGCAGGTAAATCTCAGCACAGTTTTTCATCCACAAACCGATGGGCAAGCTGAGCGAACTATTCGGACGCTTGAAGACATATTGCGAGCTTGTACTCTTGATTTCAAGAATAGCTGGGATGACCATTTGCCACTCATAGAATTTGCTTAAAATAACAGCTTCCACGCTAGTATCCAGATGGCACCATTCGAAGCATTGTATGGTAGGAGATGTAGATCTCCTATTGGGTGGTTCGAGGTTGGAGAAGCGGAATTGATAGCGCCGGACCTCGTGCATCAGTCCATGGAGAAAGTCAAGGTTATTAAAGAAAGGTTGAAAACTACTCAAAGTCGCCAAAAGTCTTACTCGGATGTTCGTCGCAGGGATTTCGAGTTCAAGGAGGACGATTGGGGTGTTTTTGAATGTTTCCCCTATGAAGGGGATCATGCGATTTGGAAAGAAGGGAAAACTAAGTCCGAGGTATGTCGGACCATACAGAATCATCCAGAGAATTGGTCAGGTGGCATACAAACTCGAGCTACCACCCGAGATGTCGTTAGTACACTCGGTTTTTCATGTGTCTATGTTGAGGAAGGTAGTGGGAGATCCTTCCACCATTGTGCTAGTTGAGACCATTGAGGTTAATGAAGAGCTATCGTATGAAGAAGTTCCAGTTGCCATTCTTGATAGGCAGGTTCGAAAATTGAGAAATAAGGAAATTGAATCCGTGAAAGTGTTATGGCAGAACCAGCAAGTTGAGGAAGCTACTTGGGAAGCCGAGGATGAAATGAAAAAGAAGTATCCACATTTGTTTGATTAGTCATNGGGCTTAGACAGGCTTCAAGGCAGTGGTATGCCAAGCTGTCTCAGGCCTTGCATTCCAGGGGATACACACATTCTCTCAATGATTACTCTTTGTTTACCAGAGGTTCTGGAAAGTCCATGGTCATTGTGGTTGTTTATGTGGATGATATTATCTTAACTGGTACTGATGAACTTGAAATTGCTTCTCTTAAGGAGTTCTTGCATCTTCAGTTTAAAATCAAATGCCTTGGCTCTCTTAATTACTTTCTTGGTATTGAAGTTCTTCACACATCTTCTGGGGTTCTTTTGCATCAGAAGAAGTTCATTCATGATCTTTTAGTTGATTTTAACACTTCTGATTGTTCTCCTGTTACTTGTCCCCTTGAGCTAAATGTGAAGTTGAAGGCCAAAGAAGGGGATCCTCTTCCCAATCCTGAGAGTTATGGAAGCCTGATTGGTAAGCTCAATTTTCTCACTCACACTAGACCCGACTTGTGTTTTGCTGTGCAACATCTCAGTCAGTTTATACAACAGCCCTGCTATCCCCATATGAAGGCAGCTTTGCACTTGTTGCGATATCTCAAAGGGACTTCTGATTTTGGCTTATTCCTCTCTAACTCTCCTGATCTCTCTTTGCTAGCCTACTGTGATAGTGACTGGGGCTCCTGCCCTGATAGCAGAAGATCTGTTTCTGGTTTTTGCATTTTTCTTGGTGGTAGTCTTATTGGTTGGAAGTCTAAGAAACAAGCAGTGGTGTCTCTTTCTTCAGCTGAGGCCGAATATCACTCTATGAGTGAAGTTGTGGCTGATATTACTTGGGTATGTAGGCTCTTGTCTGATTTTGGGGTGTGTTCTACTTCTCCTGTTCCTCTTTATTGTGACAGCATCTCTGCCATTCATATCGCTCGTAATCCTGTGTTCCATGAGCGGACAAAATATATTGAATTGGATTGTCACTTCGTTCGCTCCAAGCTTGCTGAAGGTTTGATTAGTTTGTCTCACACTTCCAGTGTTTCTCAACTCGCAGATGTCTTCACCAAGACTTTATGTGGACCTTCTCATCATCTGCACATTCGCAAGTTGGGAGTTCTATCACCCTCCAACTTGAGGAGGGCTGTTGAGATAGGTTGATGATGCTGCTTTATGGGCCCAAGCCCAATTCTTTATTTTTCTGTTGTATATTAGGTCCAGTCCATCCATCTTTAGTTAGTGGGTCTATTGGGTCATGTATAAATAGTTTGGAACCACAAAGATATATACCGATTATTGAAAAACATTACGCTGATTAGTGGGAACTAAATCTTGAAAACTATGACTTTTTTACTTTCTACTCCATAAACAAGTTAACTTGCATTATATTATCGTTGTAGCTTTGGTGTAATAAGTTGGAAAATAATAATAATGATGTCGAAATTGTACATATTGCAGAGGAATATAAGCTACTTCATTTTGGTTTATGGATAGATAAAATGAATGATAGAGGCGGATTCGAGATTTAAAGTGTATGGTTCCTATTACAATTTTAAGTCAATATAGCATAATAATATAACTAAGGTTTGGAATGGGTACCAACATTCAATATATATTTAAAAATAATGAACCACTTAAATACAATATATGAATATAAATTTTACCATTACAATTGTACTCGACGACTTGTCATATTTTAAAAGATCAATGATTGCATCATTGGTACTGTAACGATGCGATTGGTCGTTTTGAGCAATTTTGCACTCCGTTCGACTATTTGAAGTGTTGAGTAGCTTCGTATAATGCATTATGACGTGTGTGAATCGTCGGTTTTGATTTTCAGGTTAATCGGAATGGACATGGGATAAAGATTCTCAACTAGGAAGCTTTAAGTTGGAAAAGTTGACCCTAGTTTGACTTTTGGGTATTTGACCTTGGATTGGAGTTTGTTAATTCCATTAGGTCCAGATAGTAATTTTGGACTTGGACGTATGCCTGAAATTTCATTTGGATATTTCTAGAAGGTTTTGACGCTAATCGGCGAAATTTGAAGATTTGCTATGTTTATAAGTTTGATTGGAAGTTGACTTTGATTAAATCGGGTTCGGATTGTGGTTACGGAAATTTGAATAGCTCCGTTATGTATAACTTGTACACAAAATTTGAGTTCATCCCGAGTTGATTGGATATGTTTCGGCGCGAGTTTTGGAAGTTGAAAGTTCAAAAGTTCATTAAGTTTGATTTGAGGTGCGATTCGTCGTTTCGATGTTGTTATGCGCGATTTGAGGCCTCGAGTAGGTCCGTGTTATGTTATGGCACTTGTTGGTATATTAGGACGGGTTCCGGAGTTGCTCGGGTAAATTTTGGACGAAGTTCGGATTATTTTGTCGCATGTTGCAGTTGGCTGAGGCTGCTGGTTCTAGTGTTGCGCACCTACTAGTGGTATTGCGCAGGTGCGGTTGTCCCAGAAGCAGGAGTGTGCTCACACCTGCAAAGAAGGGCTGGGTTTGGAGCTATCGCAGATGCGGGGGAAAAGGTCGCAGAAGCAAAATGAAATGCAGGAGCGGAAGCTGTGGTCGCACCTGTGAGTGCGCAAAAGCGAGATTTGTTCCGCAGGTGCAATGGCCTCGAGATTTGTTCCGCAGGAGCAATGGCCGAGTTCCAATAATTTTTCGCAAAAGCGCAATGCTGATCACAAAAGTGACGCCGCAGAAGCGCGATTTTCTTCGTAATGCGAAATGCCTGGACAGAACCGACAATTCGAGGTCTTTGGTTTTGTTCATCATTTTTTTGGATTTTGGAGCTCAATTTGAGCGACTTGGGAGAGGAATTTCACCACGTGAATTGGGGTACGCATTTTTGACTCGCTTTTGATTATATTTCAAGAATTAATCTTTATTTTCGGCGTTTGATTATTGATTTGAAAAGAGAAATCGGAGGAATTGTCTATAATTTCATAAAATGAATTTTCGAGATTTGAATGTCGATTCGGAGTCGGATTTGAGTGAAACTAATATGGTTGGAATCGTATCGAAATGGGTTGTCGTATTTTATGAGTTTCGTCGGATTTCGAGAAGTGAGCCCCACTGTTGACTTTTGGTTAACTTTCCAAGCGGAGCAGGGAATTTTCTTAAATTGTTAAATTGTAAGCATTGGGGTATATTTTGATTAATTTGCACATTGTTCGACTAGTTTCGGATCGTTTGGCTTCGAATTGAGGAGATAGGAAGGCGTTTGAAGGTTGATACGTGCGGAATGGAATTTCCAGAGTATTGTTTAGCTTGCTCTGCATTGGATTCGGCTTGTTTGAGATAAGTGTTTTGCCTAATCTTGTTGAGGAAATTTTTCCTACTAATTGCCATTGTTTGCTACATGCAGGGGTGATACATATATAAGGTGACGAGCATATATGCATGTGCCAAGGTTAATCATGCTCGGGGATAAATTATATGATTTATTGTGCCTTATTGAGTTATGTGATACTCTTGTTTCATGTCTTCCTTGACTTCTAGATTTCTATGAATATGACATTAAATACTAGAAACCCTGATTTGGCTTATTATAATTTGATAAAAATCTGACGGACTTTTGTGAAAATGATTGACGTGCTAAATTCGGTCGTTATTATACTTGATCACAAATACGACGCTCCGACTATTATTCTTGAGATTTTGAATTCTATACATGAGTTGCGGATCATTTTTGAGACTTGTTGAAATACTGGAATAATAAAGTACTTGAAGTTTATTGATTGTTATTGGCCCTAAAGCCGTGATTGATGTTCAATTGGAACATTCATTTAAACACTCTCCTTGATGTTATTTACGCTTTCTACCTTGCTTGTTAATGGTATACATGTGCTTGGTAAGGAAGAGAGTAAAGCACGAAGGGTGATGTCGTGCCATTTCACATACATTATCATGTAAGGGAGAGTGTAAAGCACGAAGGGTGATGTCGTGCCATTTCATCTACATAATCATGTGAGGAAAAGTGTAAAGCACGAAGCAATGATGTCGTGTCATTTTATATTCATTATTATGTGAGGAAGAGTGTAAAGCACGAGGCTGATGTCGTGCCATTTTTATTTATATTATCATGCTATCATGCACATTACAATATGAGGATGAGAGTAAAAGCACGAAGGGTGATGCCGTGTCATTTCAGTTATATTATCGTGTTTTATATTACGATATGTTCATGGCACGAAGGGTGTGTTCGTGCATGTGAGAACGAGGGACATGCATTATGTTGTGATATGTTTTCCTTGCGTATGCATTCATGCCTTTACCTTGACTGTTACTGTTATACCTATGTTTTCTATGTGGTTGTCGACGTTGTTCTGACTTGTCCTTTATTCCAATTGTTGTTGTGCAGTCCATGCCTTTTATCTATTTAACTTGCAAATATCATGTTTTCCCCTTGTTGTCACTTCTACATCTATGCCCATTTTTCCTGATTTGTTTCCGTTGTCCATATGTACTGGCTTGTTCGTTATTGCTTCATGTGTGCCTCCCACTTTATTGTTATTGTTATTGGCATTTCTCCCACCTAGTTGGTACTGTTATACGTATGTTTTGGTGAGAACGAGATAAATGCACGAAGGGTATCGCCGTGCCAATTGATTGATCTACATATACATATTGGGTGAGAAAGAGATAAGTGCACGAAGGTATTAGCGTGCCATTCGACTTGATATCTGAAATATATTCCTCACACCAGGAAAGTTATGCATTTAATGAGATGAATGCACGAAGGTGGTAACGTGTCATTCGATGTGACATCTTGAATATATTTCTCACACCAGGAAAATTATGAATTTACTATTGTGATTCTCCTAGTAATCATTTACTGCCTCGCATAGTTATTTTGTTGTACCATTATCTGTTATGTTTTATAATTGTTTCTATTGTTAGTCTTCTGCACAGGTTATAACAGTGAGTATCTTTTTACTAAAAATCCTTGTCAGCACTTCAACGAGGTTAGAAAATATACTTATCGAGTACATGCGGTTGGTTGTGCTCATACTACACTTCTGCACCTTGTGTGCAGATTTTTGATGTTTATGTTGTGGTGTATGGCGGGATCTAGCATTGAGGATGTTTCCGTGATCCGGTCATAGTTGCCTTTTGTTTTTAGTAGCTTAAAAATCTTTATTTTGTTCACGTTTATTTCAAATAGATGATGTTCTATTTCATTCCAGTTTTGTAAATTCTAAATCTTAAAAGCTCATGATTTATACTACCAGTCCTTAAAAAAAGTAGAAAGGTTGAGTTATTTTGTCATTTATCTTCCTCGATAAATCAAATTAAGTTAGATTATAGTTAATTGACTTACTTAACGGGTTGGGTTAGGTGCCATCACGACTGGTCGGAACTTGGGTCGTGACAGGTACACTTTCAAATACTTCATCCCCTATATAAAAAACTAAATAATCATTCAAAAATTGATCAGCAGTTCTGCTTCAAAGGTCATTTTTAATATACTTTATCGAAGAAAAAGTTCTTTCTACCATTACAGTAGTGACAAGCAATATCATATCTCGTCCATCTCATACCCATACTGTAACTAAAGAAATGGAGTCATTACCACGAGTCCGACTGAACCAATAGCTTTGATCCAAACTCTATATTTGTCTTATAAAATTTACTGAATATGTATTAATTATTAATTTAGAACTCAGTAGCTTAAAAGGATTAGAACTTCAAACCTATAACCTTCAAATCTCGTCTCCGCCTCTAACATTAAGGGAATGGATAAGTGCCCCGAAAGAGAAAAAAACACTTATTGTAGAAAAAATCCTGTATGATTTGTTGTTTGGCTATCATATGTTTATGTGGAGCTAAACTTCACGTTCTAGGATTGTGGTTCTTTCATGACTATTGTTATTCAGATATGATTTTGATTTCTTAATTTGCCGTATTGGTTTATTTATTCAATCTTTCTCTTAATTATTTGATTGCTTGATCACCAATTGAATACTATCTACGAATTTAAAATTGAACTCGAAAGTGGGAATTCTAGAATGCATATAGGATAGAGTAGAGCAAGTTCTTGAACTTGGGCATCGGGTTCAAGAACTTGCTCTATTTAATTCCATATGCAATCTAGAATTCCCTCTTTCGAGTTCAACTCTTGATTCATAGATAGTATTTCACTGTTAGCTACTCAGCAAAATAATTAAAAACAGAATTAAATAAACAACCCAATATGATAAAATCAATTTCGTCAAATTAAACTTCAAACATCAACATTCATGTTTCACCCATGACCCTAGAACAATAGGGTTTTTAGCCACACATGCTCATAGTGACAATTTCAAGTAATTCCCAAGAATACATAAAAATCAATAAAAGAAGGAAAAAGTAAGAACTCAAGACGAATTTCGTGGTTCCCAAGCTTTGTCGTGGCTTTTTCTCGCTTCCCAATATGTTAGATGACCTAAAAGAGGTGTTTTTGGCTTATATATTGCGTACAAAAGTCGCGGGCCAAAGTTCTCCTATTCCTAGTCCGACTCAGCTTCAGGGATTGATGCTGGGGTGGATGCTTCGCATCCACCTCGTCCTCCGCTTCTCAGCTTCGCATGCTAGGGCGGATGCTTCGCATTCATCCTTTGTTCCTCCATCTCAGCTTGCCCAGGTGCGGATGCTAAGGCGGATGTTATGGTCCGACTTCACTGCTAAGGGTGCACGAAACATAATCTTTCTCTAGGTTGGATGCGACGCATCCAACCTCTCCTCCTCTAGCTAGAGCACCTTTTCTTCGTATTTTTGCACTCTAAAAATCCTAAATCATCACACACAACTCCATTAGTCATAAAATCAATAACTAAATCTTGTCGGGCATTTTAAGGATCAAATAGCATCAAAGAGCAGTTAAAACATGAGTGAAGTAATATTAAAACATATAGAAATATGCCCAACATACCAGTAGCTTTGATCCAAACTCTATATTTTTCTTATGAAATTTACTAATATGTATTAATTATTAATTTAGAACTCGGTAAATTAAAAGGATTAGAACTTCAAACATATAACCTTCAAATTTTGTCTCCGCCTCTAACATTAAGGGAACGGAGAAGTGCCCCGGAAGAGAAAAAAACACTTAGGGTGTGTTTGGTACGAAGGAAAACATTTTCTGAAAAATATTTTCCAATTTTCTCATGTTTGGTTGGCTTAAATGTTTTGAAAAATATTTTCCTTATGAACTCATTTTCAGTTTTAGTTTTTTTTATTTATTGGTTTAAAGGTTCAAAATTTTACAAGTTTCAAAGTTATGAGTTCGGAGGTTTATGTATTTGGAAGTTTATGAGTTTAGAAATTATAAAGTTTACGGGTTAGAAATTCCGCGATTTCGAAAGTTTAGCGGTTCGAAAGTTTATGAAAAATGTGGGTTCGGAAGGTTTTTGGTTTGAAAGTTTATGGCTTCATATTTATTATACCTAAATTATTTATGAATACTCTTGAGAAGTCATTTTCCTTAATTTGCGTACCAAATACCGGAAAATAAATAATTACTACTTGTTTTTCAAGAAAACATTTTTTTAGAAAATATTTTCCGTTATACCAAACACACCCTTATTGTAGAGGGTTTTGATTTCAATCGCTATTTCACCAAAACCACTAAGACGGTGAATCATCGTCCTAATGGTGATATACACTGAAGTAGCTTAATTATACTTGGAGCGAAGTATACCTTACCGAGGTGTCCTATGGGGTTCTTCAAAGTTCAACAATCTCAATATCAATAGACAAATAAAGTATTATGTCGTGCAGCAACGGTATTTGGGGATTAGAAATATCCTAGATCAAGACTTTGATATGAACATAATGGAGGGGAATGTCTGTTCAATTAGCATTAATTAAAGAAATGAAGAAGAAATTAATGGTGTCTAATGGGCCGGGCTGACCCAATCCTGGTCCGGCCTTGACCACTATCAGAAGGGGGCATCTGTATTTATACTCAGTTTTTGGGTCACCATTTAACTTATATCCATTTTGCACAAAAAATTGTAAGCGTACCCATTTTTCGGGTAACTTCAAACATACGGGCCTGAAGTAGCAAAAATTTATGACTAAAATTTGAACTTCCGAATTTTTTGCCTGAAGTGTAGCCTTATCAAAGTAAACTTCAGATATTTTTGCCTGAAGTTTGGCCTGACTTGCAAAACCAATCACGTAAATTTCAGTTTCCCCTCACTTCATAGTGCAAACTTTAGACAAATTAGTATCAAGTTCTTCAATTTGTAGTGCAAACTTCAGGACAAATTAACTTTTCAGTGTAACTAAGAGCTGATTTGACATCACATCGGGCTTTACTGCATGGGGAATTCTTCATGTTCTTCATACTGGATTTGGAACTTCTGTACATTCAGTATGAGATAAACACATAACAAGATGAAGTATAGAGTATCCGTTGCGCTCTCGATGCATTTGGATTTCTATCTCGAGCTTGCAAAATAAAGGATTGTAAAATTTGCAGAAGTCCACGTTTTACCTTCTGTTGACAGGGTTTCTGAATTCAAATAGAGAACAATAACAATACTCTGTTTGTTATTTTATGACAGTATTTGATCAAATGTAGGTTAAGTTGTTAATTTGACTTCACATTTTATTAGTAAATATATTAAAGTAGTGGTTGAAAAGTTAATTTTGATAGACAAGTAGGGGAGGAAGAAAGGAGCTCATAGGTCAGGAGGAAGAAGAGGTGGCGTCTAAAGTTGTTAAAATTAGGGTATAGGTTAAATAATTTTAAAATTATGAGTATAGGTTAAATGGGCGCGACCAAATAGGACGCCCCGTACAATTTTTACAACAACCTGCATCAGCCTGTGACAAGTCAAATTTGGCAACGAGTGGACTGGGATCGATTTTTCCAGATTAGAAAAGAAGTTATTTATTTGCGCTTAATTTAATAATTCTAACTTAATCTTAAAATACCGATTATGAATACTATTCGCTTCACTTACATGTGTGTTAAGCCTTTTTATATCTTTATTCCAACCGCTAAAATCATCTTTTGTGAAAGAATCACCTACTCTTTTATATCCTCAAATCTCATTTTTAAACAAGTAACGACATAAACAAAATGTTAATTCACCCCGATAGACGATAGCTTATTATTATGACCATAATAATATTTCCAAGAATTAAGCTAGGATAGTGTTGATAACAAAGTTGACTTTTTAGAACTTGTGATCACAAATATGCAATTCATCAATTAGTGAAAGAATTAAAACAAAAGTATTAACCAACATTGTCCGTCCAGCTTTCTAGTCAATCAACTTTTTATTAATTTTATTTTTTTGTGAGGTTAGAACTTCACGTAACTAAAATTTCTTTTCCATTTTCGTAACGCCTCATATTTTGTTGGAAAAATATTGGTGATTATGGAGAATAAAAGAATTAGCTTGAGGCGCGTCAAGGATAATGTCTTTAAGGATATTTCGCCTACACAGTAATAAATAAAATTAGGCGTATCCCCCATGATTCAACAAACTCTTCTAGTATAACTAGGAGCAGAAACAACAAAGATAAATTAAAGAAAACGCAGCACAAAAGAAGGAGAAGAAATTTTTTTACTTTTTCACACACTTGAAAGTAAAAAGAAGTTGGGAATATAAAATAAGAACAACCATCTCATAAGATGGCCAGCTAAAATGCTCCAACATACATTAAAAAACTAAAGAATTAATAAGAAAAGATTTTACAAAACAACTCTTAACGTTTTGTAACTTCCAAAGCCATTAAAAGGCTATTACTAACGGATAATACTAATTTGAACAAAAGAATTCAAAAACCATTAATAGCTAGTCAAAGATGGTTTTGTATGAATATCAATAAAAGGTCAGTTATAATATTATAATAATAGCTATTAATTATGGGTAGTAAATGTCACGATCCAAAATCCACTATGGGTCATGATGGCGCCGAACACTGTTGTCAGGCAAGCCAACCATAAATACTTAATTAAATTCTCATTTAAATAATTGTGAATACTTTGATTTTCCTTCAATTTTGCTAGTAAAATATACTCATTTCAAATTAAATATGAAAGTCAAGAGATCAATACAAAATACCCCGTAATCATCCCAGAACCCGGTGTCACAAGTGCATGAGCAGTTAATAGGAAATAAAATAAAATACAGTAACTGTCCAGAATACAAGGTGGACAGAAATGAAAATACAGCACAATACTCTGAAGCAGACTCTGCGGGCTGCGAGTCGTCTCGATAAATCCAGCTCACCTAAGTCTCCGTACCAACCATGCCGCTATGCCACTAGCCATTCCTGAACCTGTGCAACAAAAATTCACAGCAAGTGCAGTATGAGTACGAAAACAACGTGTACTCAGTAAGTATCCCGCCTAATCTCGAAGAAGTAAAGACGAGAGGTCGACTTCAACACTTACTACTGGTCCAATGATGATACATCAGTAATATAACAAGTCGAGGGTTTACATGAACATGAATGTAATTCAATAGAGTGAAGCAAGTAAACAATTCCTTCTTTTATATGAAAATTTCCAATTTCCTTTTTCATCAATTATACATATATTCTCAAGCCGAGAAGAAGCAATATCAACTTCAATAAAGTTCAAGGCAAACAATACAAGCATGCGCAATTCATGCCGAGGACGTACGGCCCGATCCAATAATATTTTAACTGTACACTGCCAGAGGGTCGACTGGCACGAACCATAGATGCATCTATTACCCCGCTCGCGAATCATACATGCGACGCGGTCAAATATAGATAAACAATCACCCTGCTCGTGAATCATACATGAGACGTA
Source organism: Nicotiana attenuata (assembly GCF_001879085.1). Lineage (NCBI taxonomy): Eukaryota > Viridiplantae > Streptophyta > Magnoliopsida > Solanales > Solanaceae > Nicotiana > Nicotiana attenuata. Next base: position 46,632 of record NW_017672941.1, read on the forward strand.
GGTACACACAGAAACACACATTTTTAACAGTCATTCAAGACTATTATTCAAGGAAGTGTAAATTTCTCTTTTACAAGTCAAGAAAATGAAGTTGAACTCTTTTAGAAAGTCATTTGCCACTTCGATATGATTTAAGCAATTTAAACTAACAATAAGGTGACGAGTATTACAGGTAATGTGACGACCCGACCCGTCGTCTCATGAGAAGCGCTCCGTTTACCCCATTTCCTGCTTCATTATGCTTCATTATCAGTGTCTTGTGTGAACGAGTTGAATTGGGTTGATTTTTGGAAGGAAATGAGACACTTAATCTCTTTAAGGAAGGCTTGTTTTGGAAAAGTCAACCGGATGTTGACTTATGAGTTAGAGGGCTCGGATGTGGATTCCGACAATTCGGGTAGCTTCGGGGGATGATTTGTGACTTAGGAGTGTAATCCGAAGTGATTTTGGAGGTCCGGTGTAGAATTTGGCTTGAATTGGCGAAGTTAGTATTTTGGCGAATTCCGGTTGATAGGTGAGATTTTGATCCGAGGGTCGGAATGGAATTCCGAAAGTTGCAGTAGCTTCATTAGGTGATTTGGGATGTGTGAACAAAATTTCAGGTCATTCGGAGGTGTTTTGGTTGGGTTTTTGATCAAATGCGTGTTTCGGAAGTTTTAGAAGAACTTAGGCTTGAATCCGATGTAATTTGATGATTTTGTTGTTGTTTGAGGTGTTTTGATGATCGGAGCAAGTTTGAATGATGTTATAGGAGGTGTTGGTATTTTTTGTTGAGGTCCCGGGGGCCTCGGGGTGATTTCGGATGGTTAACAGGAAGTTTTGGTTTGTGAACTTAAGAAATTGCAGCTGCTTCTGGTATTTTCGCTTCTAAGAAAATGGGACCGCAGAAGCGGTACCGTAGAAGCGAGGGGAGAGCCGCAGAAGCGGCAGGGACCGCAGGTGCGGAATTGGTGACCGCATCTGCTGAGTCGCAGAAGCGACAGGAGGACAGCAGATGCGGTATTTGAGCTTTTATGGGGGATCTGCAGATGCGAGATTTCGTCCGCAGAAGCGAAAGGCGCAGGAGCGGATGTTCAACCGCAGAAGCGGATATTTCCGCAGAAGCGGCCTGTTGACTGCAAAAGCGGGAGTCGCAGATGCGACCATGGAGCCGCAGATGCGGAAATGACTGAGCAGTGTTATTAAATTTCATCTTCGCGAATTTTTGAAGGGTTTCATATTTTTACTTCGGACTTGGAGAATTTAGGCGAGTTGGAAGAGAGAAATCAAGGACTTCAGGTAAGGATTTCTGAGTCTAAAACACAATTCTAAGGATTTATTACATGAATTTAGATTGAAAAACTAAGGAATTAAGGAGTTAGAATGGAGGTTAGGGCTTGAAACTTAAGAGAGTTAAAATGGAGATTTGAGGGGTCATTTGGACTCCGATTTTGGTAATCTTTATATGTATGGACTCGTGGCGAGATAAGGAGTCCGTTGATGTTAAATTTTCTGATTTTTGAAAAGTGGGCCCGGGGCTCGGGTTTTGCTAATTTCGAGATTTTGGCTATTTTTCGATTGTTTTCGATTGGGTATTGTTCCATTGGCATATTGTGACGTATTCATTATGGTTTTGATCAGATTCGACGCACGAGGAGGTCGATTTGAGAGGCAAGGGCATAGCGAGCTAGGATTTTGGCCGGCTTGAGGTGAGTAATAGATGTAAATGCTACTCTGAGGGTTCGAAATCCCGAGTTTGCATATCGTAGTGCTATATTAAGGTGACTTGCACGCCGGATAGCGAGCGTGGGGTAGAGTACCGTTGGGGATTGTGACTTGGTCCGTCCCGGTAGATGAATATACTGCGTATTTGACTGAAGTTTATTTATTATCATTATAAGTTGAGCTGATTGCTATATTTGGGCTTCGTGCCAACTGATTGAATCCTTCAGGGATTGCTATTACTGGTTTCTTACCATTTTTACATACTATTGAACTCAGTTCTAGAAATTAATGCTATTTTGCAAACTCAGCCACCATTTCTCAAAACTTAGAAACTTAATTAATATTTTTAAATGAAGTTTGGGCTGAATATTTCTATATTATTGTGCCCGAGAGGCTTATGTGATTTTGGACTGAGTATGGGATCGGGCTGCACGCCGCATCGGTATGATATTGATATTGATATGAGGCTGAGGGCCTAATTGATGCCACGGTATGGCTTATTATTGCGCTTGGGCCGTAAGGGCCCCTCCCGGAGTCTGCACACCCCCAGTGAGCGCCGTCGACGATAAATAAATGGAGCGGGCTGCACGCCGCAGCGGGTACTGGAGAGTACCGGCTTATGTGTTGCATTGCATATTCTTAATTGTCATTTATTCCTTTATCTGATGTGATATTTCTATAATTGTTTTCACTGTTTTACTGATTTATGCTACTAGGTTCAAGTTGCTGTATTTATAGAGTTACTTTGTGCCTATTCAGGATTTCTTATTCTCAGTCTTTATTTATGTTTATTACTCACTGGGTCGGAGTACTCACATTACTCCCTGCACCTTGCGTGCAGATCCAGGTACTACTGAGGCTGAGTGAGGACTTCTCTGCCTAGCATCACATTTGTGAGTTTCAAGGTAGCTGCATTTGACGTTCGCAGTCCTGATCTTCCTTCTATCTTATTTATTTTGTTTTCGCATTTCTAGAGGACGATATGTCGTAGGTTGAAACTCATGCATTAGAGGCCCGGACTTGTGACACCGGATTCTTCGGGCTGTGTAGTAGTATTTCCACTTGGGTTTTCCGCATGTTTTAATTATATTTCAGAGTTTCAGTGTTATGACTTAGTAATTATTTGTGTTAATTGAATCATGAACTGTATAAAAAGGATTAAGGTTGTTGAATTGGTCGGGCTTGCGTAGCAGTGTGTTGGGCGCCATCACGATCGGGGTTGGGGTCGTGACAAGTTGGTATCAGAGCCTAGGTTAGTTGGTCTCGCGAGTCATGAGCCGGTTTAATAGAGTCTCATGGATCGGTACGGAGACGTCTGTACTTATCCTCGAGAGGCTGCAGAACCTTTAGGAAAACTTCACATTCTTGAATTCTTATCGTGCGTCCTTGATTCAGCTTGAAAAGAAACTCTTGAAATTCCTTCCACGTGTTCGTATGCGCGCATGAGCGCTCAGTATCAGATGTGCATTGATGGCTTGTGATTGCCCGATCGAGGGGCGAGATGTAATCTCTGTGAGTTTATGTTGCGGTATGAGTTCAGACCCAGGAAGACTAAGCGACTGCGTACAGTTTAGGACGGTGGAGGGTATACAGAAATGGTAGTTGGAGGCAAAGCAGGTGGGTCATCTCGTGCGGAGTGTTCTAAAGTTGTGTGATCCTTATGTTATCTATTAGAAGATCTCATTTACAAGTGAAGAAAATGTGTTGACATCTAAATTGGATCGCTAGAGAGTGGGCTTATCTTTTGTGTGAGTGAATGCGAGATTTGCAAAAAAAAAAATTCTAGATGATTTGTGTTTCCACAAGCTTATGAAGGATTGAGTTTAATCTCACTATGGTATTAAGGCAGCAATGGAGTATGTGCGTTATGAGTTGTTGGGAGTGTTTTGATCTATGGCTTCGAGCCAAGTTGGGGATTTTGCTATTGATTAGCTAATTGTACGGTTATGTGCTATGTTGGTTCCGGTTTGAGGCATGCTGGTGAATCAGTTCTGGTTGCGGAAATTGAGCCGAGGATGGCACGAGTGAAGCAAAATTTTGACAAAGGTTATATGGTGCTTCGTAGATGTGTGAGAATCACAGGATGTCTTAAGCTGTTGTTGGTAAAGAATGCTCGGTGCATGGAGCAGGAAGATGTTTGTTTGTATTAGGATGAGGTCATATCCTGCGGTGTCAGAGTGCTATGAGGCACGGGTGGTTATGTTCGTTTGATCAGGTGAATTGCAGTTTGAATAAGAAGTAAATGACTCTCGAGAATGATTTTAATGTGTTCAAGATTCTACATGTAACAATCAGGTGTCTTAAGGTTGTGTATGTGATTAGAGACTGTGTTTTCATTGGAAAAGGTCAAGACTTGTGGTATTTTATGTTAATTATGGGATTCTATGTATCAGTATCTGGAAAGTAAAGGTAACGGATTTAGATTCGCAGGAAGTTCTTCAGAGTAAAGTATTTTGGAATGTGGTGTTTCTGGGAATATTTGAGAGAGGATTCAGTGGCTTTATGGGGTCTTAGATAGTGTGGTCTTGTGCTTGGGTCTCATGTAGTGAGCCTGGGTTGAGGAACTATGGTGCTACAGCAAAGGGGAATATCAAGTTGATGATGAATCAGAAGGGAAATTAGATAGATGGAATAGCTTGATAGTAGACCGAATCGGTATGGTAAGGATATGATTAATTCTTCGTATGTGTTCGAGGTAATGAGCCCTTACAAGTATTTTGCAGCAATGCTCTTGGGTTTTGATGGCTTGCTTAGCTTGGTCGAGTTAGAAGGATTCTGTCCTGGCAGTTTAATTTATGCAAACGGAATTGAGAGAGTTCTTGTTGATTTCTACCATGGTTGAAGAGGTGCATTTTCTACAAATATGAGAGACATGGAATGTGTAATGATTTTTCTTCTAGATGGGATCAATGGAAGTTCTTGACTAGTTGAGTGCGTTGATGTCTGTGGCTCGGAAGGGAGATAAAAGTTTTCCTGTTATCCTTGGATGGTATGGTATATGCGGTATGTTGTGGAGGATCGAGATTTGCGTGTACGAGGTTTCAGTTCAGTTCTGAAAAGAAGTTCATAAAACTCTTAGGCAACGGGTAGCCTCAGATAATCAAGGAAATGGTGATGCTAATTGGAAGCGATTTGACAAGAGTATATGTCTCAGAAAAAGGGTAATGTGATTAAACTGATGATACTTCGGTAGTATTGCGGCATTTTCTTGTTGGATCAACTGGTGTATTCGGGTTTGCTTGGTGGCACAGGAAATTTTAAAGTATCTATCATGGAGTGATGGGGTATTTAAGGTGTGGTATGCGTTCGGACGGTAAAAATCGGGATCAGGTATGATGATTCGTGTGCTATATGGAGTTGGAGACTGGGAGTTCTCATGTACTGGCTATGTCGTGGTTGTGGATCGTGTGTATTCGGCACCGTTTAGTGGCAATCGGGATTTGGAGGCTCTAGTGGATCTTTATTTGCTGGTATGTTAGATTTTGGATGTGATGTTGAAATTCAGACTGGTTGTCTTAGTGTTAGGTGATGCTGAACTATTGCGCTGCGGGCTATGCCGGAAATGCCACGGGTTGAGTGGTGAGGTGCATTGATTATTTTCTTGCAGAGTGCTTTATATTTCAAAGACCCAGTGGACGGCTGGGAAGGATTGCTTTTCTTAATTGGGCCTTCGTGATGGATGTCAGTGCAGACGTTCCTACCATTGGTTCCATTCCAGTGTTAAGGGACTTTTCGGATGCGTTTCTTGTGGCCGGGCATGTCGCCGGGCGAGGTTGTGGATTTCGATATTGATTTGGTGCCGGGCACCGTATCGTACGGTTCTTGCAGGAGTTATAGTAGTGGGAGGAGCAGCTTCAGACTTTCTTGGTAATGAGTTCGTTGGTAGGCCAATGTGGATACGTGTTTAGCTTGAGTTGGCTTGGTTGGCCCCGAATCGTATTGTTGAGGGATAGGTTGATTCGATCGTAATTCAGCTTGTTGGCAATCTGGGGAAAATCTATGAGTTGCTTTTCGGTGTTGTGAGACGTTATGAATTGTTGGTTATGGGCACATGTGGTGCGGTTCTATTGGGGATTCATAGTGAGAGTCGAGCAGGAAGAGTAAGTGGGTGTTGCTCGGTAAATGGAGTATTGGTTATGACCTATCGGGTTGCGTGGCATATGTTGTTTGTTTCACCGTGGGTGTAATGAATTGCTTTGGTTCCAGACATCAAATTGTGCGTGGCTGTCGATTTTGAGCATAGTGACTTGAGGTGTTTCATGTGTAACAGTGTTTGGATAGGATCGCGCATTGTAGCGAGGCCACGTGGAGATATGACCTTTCGGGGTAGATTCAGGTGTTCTATTTCTATGATGTGAGACGGGGTCTCAGCCTTGTGTTGTGATGGTACTGATGAGCTTGAGGTACAGCTCTTTCGTTTGAGTCATTTTTCATGATTTGAGTATGTTCAGACCGTTTCTTATTAGTGCGCGTATTATGCAAGTTGTGGCTTAGGCCTGTATTGAGGTGTCATATCACCAGAGTGGTGTGTTGGATTCGAGGTGATCGTTGGGGTCACTAATGAATACGAACGGATTTGATTTCAGCTTGTTGGAAGGATAATATCGAGGTTCGGCTCGGAATCTGCTGTGGTATTAGTCAAAAGGGAAGTGGCTTCATGAATGGTTGATCTGAGAAATGGTTACGGTTTATTGCGTGTTTCATTTATCGTTGGCAGTATATGAAAGTGTTGGAATAAGACCTTAGTTTATAAGAGGTTTTCTACCGGTATTCGGGTGTTGTGGGCAACTGCTGTGAATAGAAGTTATCGTTTCGAGTGTTTGGGTTATGTAGTATATCATATGATTGCACCTGAGGTTGCAGGTATGGATTATTACAGCTGGTTCGGGCTTATTCTGAGTATAGATGTGAGGTTCTGATCTTGTGTATGATTTCAGAAAGTGCAATGTGGTTCTATGGTTTATGGACTAGATGGATTGTGAAATTTCAGCTATGTTGTGTTATCGGACCTATGCGAGATAGGGTGACGTGGGATCACCCAGGGTATATGCTTGGTAAGATCATTCAGCTATTGGTTGGCTTCTAGGACAACTCTGGGTACGCTCGAGGACGAGCGTTTGTTTAAGTTGGGGAGGATGTGACGACCCGACCCGTCGTCTCATGAGAACCGCTCTGTTTCCCCCATTTCCTGCTTCATTATGCTTCATTATCAGTGTCTTGTGTGAACGAGTTGAATTGGATTGATTTTTGGAAGGAAATGAGACGCTTAGTCTCTTTAAGGAAGGCTTGTTTTGGAAAAGTCAAACGGATGTTGACCTATGAGTTAGAGGGCTTGGATGTGGATTCCGACGATTCGGGTAGCTTCGGGGGATGATTTGTGACTTAGGAGTGTGATCGGAAGTGATTTTGGAGGTCCGGTGTAGAATTTGGCTTGAATTGGCGAAGTTAGTATTTTGGCGAATTCCGGTTGATAGGTGAGATTTTGATCCGAGGGTCGGAATGGAATTCCGAGAGTTGCAGTAGCTTCATTAGGTGATTTGGGATGTGTGAGCAAAATTTCAGGTCATTCGGAGGTGTTTTGGTTGGGTTTTTGATCAAATGCGTGTTTCAGAAGTTTTAGAAGAACTTAGGCTTGAATCCGATGTAATTTGATGGTTTTGTTGTTGTTTGAGGTGTTTTGATGATCATAGCAAGTTTGAATGATGTTATAGGAGGTGTTGGTATTTTTTGTTGAGGTCCCGGGGGCCTCGGGGTGATTTCGGATGGTTAACGGGAAGTTTTGGTTTGTGAACTTAAGAAATTGCAGCTGCTTCTGGTATTTTCGCTTCTGCGAAAATGGGACCGCAGAAGCGGTACCGTAGAAGCGAGGGGAGAGCCGCAGAAGCGGAAGGGACCGCAGGTGCGGAATTGGTGACCGCATCTGCGGAGTCGCAGAAGCGACAGGAGGACCGCAGATGCGGTATTTGAGCTTTTATGGGGGATCCGCAGATGCGAGATTTCGTCCGCAGAAGCGGAAGGCGCAGGAGCGGATGTTCAACCGCAGAAGCGGATATTTCTGCAGAAGCGGCCTATTGACCGCAAAAGCGGGAGTCGCAGATGCGACCATGGAGCCGCAGATGCGGAAATGACTGAGCAGTGTTATTAAATTTCATCTTCGCGAATTTTTGAAGGGTTTCATATTTTCACTTCGGACTTGGAGAATTTGGGCGAGTTGGAAGAGAGAAATCTAGGGACTTCTTTGAGGTAAGGATTTCTGAGTCTAAAACACAATTCTAAGGTGTTATTACATGAATTTAGACTGGAAAACTAAGGAACTAAGGAGTTAGAATGGAGGTTAGGGCTTGAAACTTAAGAGAGTTAAAATGGGAATTTGAGGGGTCATTTGGACTCCGATTTTAGTAATCTTTTTATGTATGGACTCGTGGCGAGATAAGGAGTCCGTTGATGTTAAATTTTCTGATTTTCGAAAAGTGGGCCCGGGGCTCGGGTTTTGCTAATTTCGAGATTTTTGCTATTTTTCGATTGTTTTCGATTGGGTATTGTTCCATTGGCATATTGTGATGTATTCGTTGTGGTTTTGATCAGATTCGACGCACGAGGAGGTCGATTTGAGAGGCAAGGGCATAGTGAGCTAGGATTTTGGCCGGCTTGAGGTGAGTAATAGATGTAAATGCTGCTCTGAGGGTTCGAAACCCCGAGTTTGCATATCGTAGTGCTATATTGAGGTGACTTGCACACCGGATAGCGAGCGTGGGGTAGAGCACCGTTGGGGATTGTGACTTGGTCCGTCCCGGTAGATGAATATACTGCGTATTTGACTGAAGTTATTTATTATCATTATAAGTTGAGCTGATTGCTATATTTGGGCTTCGTGCCAACTGATTGAATCTTTCAGGGATCGCTATTACTGGTTTCTTACCATTTTTACATACTATTGAACTCAGTTCTAGAAATTAATACTATTTTGCAAACTCAGCCACCATTTCTCAAACTAGAAACTTAATTAATATTTTTAAATGAAGTTTGGGCTGAATATTTCTATATTATTGTGCCCAAGAGGCTTATGTTTGGACTGAGTATGGCATCGGGCTGCACGCCGCAGCGGTATGATATTGATATTGATATGAGGCTGAGGGCCTAATTGATGCCACGGTATGACTTATTATTGCGCTTGGGCCGTAAGGGGCCCCTCCCGGAGTCTGCACACCCCCAGTAAGCGCCGTCGACGATAAATAAATGGAGCGGGCTGCACGTCGCAGCAGGTACTGGAGAGTACCGGTTTATGTGTTGCATTGCATATTCTTAATTGTCATTTATTCCTTTATCTGCTGTGATATTTCTATAATTGTTTTCACTGTTTTACTGATTTATGCTACTGGGTTCAAGTTGCTGTATTTACAGAATTACTTTGTGCCTATTCAGGATTTCTTATTCTCAGTCTTTATTTATGTTTATTACTCACTGGGTCGGAGTACTCACATTACTCCCTGCACCTTGCGTGCAGATCCAGGTACTACTGAGGCTGAGTGAGGACTTCTCTGCCTAGCAACACATTTGGGAGTTTCAAGGTAGTTGCATTTGACGTTCGCAGTCCCGATCTTCCTTATATCTTATTTATTTTGTTTCCGCATTTTTAGAGGACGATATGTAGTAGGTTGAAACTCATGCATTAGAGGCCCGGACTTGTGACACCGGATTCTTCGGGCTGTGTAGTAGTATTTCCACTTGGGTTTTCCGCATGTTTTAATTATATTTCAGAGTTTCAGTGTTATGACTTAGTAATTATTTGTGTTAATTGAATCATGAACTGTATAAAAAGGATTAAGGTTGTTGAATTGGTCGGGCTTGCGTAGCAGTGTGTTGGGCGCCATCACGATCGGGGTTGGGGTCGTGACAGGTAAAACATGCTTTTGGGTCCTAGACCACCCGGACATAAACATAATAGTAGCTACGCACGGACTCTCGTCACCTCGTGCGTACGTAGCCCCCGCAAATAGCAGCACATAACCAATTAATTCACCTATGGGTCAATTCCCTCTTACAAGGTTAGAAAGGAGACTCACCTTGCTCCGGAATTTCCGTAACCGGCTTCCAAGCCCTTCCAACGAGTCCAATTGATGCACAATGACCCAAAACTATTCAAACAACGGGCAAACCAATAAAAATTCACTCTAATACTTGTAACAATTCAAATTATATAAGTTCCCAACTCCGCTCGAAAAGTTGACCAAAATGCCGTCGGGCCCACGTGCCCGGATTCCGAAATTTCTCGAAGATAAATTCTACCCATAGCTTTACTAACTCAAATATACAATTTGCTCAAATTCAAGGCAAAAGTCCAAAATTCCAAATTCTAGGTCTTCCCCAAAAATCCCAAATTTATACTAATTTTCCATGTCTAAATCCATGTAAGATCACATATTTAACTCAAAAATAGGAAGAAATCACTTACCTAGTGTTGCTTGGTGAAAATCCCTCCTTGAGTTCTCCAAAATCGTCCAAGCCAAATGAAAGAAATGGCCAAAAATTGAAACAATCTGCCCAGGCTTCATCGAGTTGTACCTTGCGCTGTGCAGGTTGTACATCTTATTACAATTTTTCCCTGCTGTACACCTTCTGTTAAAACGCCCATAACTCCTTGTGAAAATATCCAAATGACAAACGGTTTGAAGATTTAGAAACTAGACTCGAAGATCTTTCATTTGATAGGTTGAACACCATATAACTCTTTATATATTCCGAGATATGAGCTTCTAAAATCGGCTCCATGCATCAGAAAATTCTGTCGAAATTGCTCCACCAGCCATCTTCAGTTGATCATAACTTTCTGGTAAAATGTCCAAATCATGAATAGTTTAACTTTCTGGAAACTAGAATGCATGGGAAACTACTTTTATGTTTTGCAAGTTTTCGGATTCCTTATAGATTTCGAGATATAAGCTTCCAAATTCAGCTCCGCGATTGCACTAGTTGCTGTCAAAACAGCTTTCTGCAGAAAATTTCAGCAACTCTTTGGTCCGAAATTCATTCCATTAACCTTCCGAAATCTACCCAAGGCCCTCGAGACCTTAACATATTATACCAACATATCCCAAAACATGATACGAACTCGCTCGAGGCCTCAAATCACATCAAACAACGTCGAAATCATGAATCGTACTCCAATCCAAACTTTATGAACTTTGAAATTTCAAACTTCTACATTCGATGCCGAAACCCGTCAAATCACGTCCGATTGACCTTTAATTTTGCACACAAGTCATATTCGACATTACGGACCTGCTCCAGCTTTCGGAATTGAAATCCGACCCCGATATCAAATAGTCAAACTCTCGATCAAACTTCTCAAAAACCTTCAAGTTTCTATCTTTAGCCAAATGACTTCAAAATGACCTACGGACCTCCGAATTCACTTCTGATCGCGCTCCCAACTCCAGAATCACCATACGGAGCTACTCCCAGACTTGGAATCCCAAACGGACATCGATAACACTAAAATGCACTTCAACCCAAACTTATGAAATTTCTTCCAAAATGCTAACTTCCATAATAGACGCCAAAACGCTCCCGGGTCATCCAATACCCGATCCGGGCATATGCCCAAGTCCGAAATCATCATACGAACCTACTAGAACCTTCAGATCCCGATTCCGAGGTCGTTTACTCTGAAATCCAATCTTAGTCAATTCTTTCAACTTAAAGCTTCCGAAATGAGAATTCCCTTTCCAAATCAACTCCGAATTCCCCGGAATTCAATTCCAACCATGCGTACAAGTCATAATACCTGAAGTGAAGCTGCTCATGGCCCCAAACTGCTGAGCGACACGCTAGAGCTCAAAACGACCGGTCGGGTCGTTACATTCTCTCCCACTTAAACATAAGTTCGTCCTCGAACGTGCTAAGAACTGTGTTGGGTTGTCCGAAATCACTGTTTAACACCTCGAGCACCTACCCGTGCTACCACAACTCAGCTGCGCACCCTAGCTCGATCAATCTGAAGATATCCTTTTTCACTTAAGCAAATAAGCCTTAGAGCCCAATTCCTACATCCGAAATTCTCTGCCAGGCCTGTTCCAACATACGCCCACCATATCAATAACTACCCGCAACACCAAAACATGACTGCATACCTTAGCTGAATTCACACCTTGCACCATTTTACTCACAGGACCACAATAACATTCTCTGATCAAATTAGTCAAAATTCCACGAATCTGATGCTCCCATTGCACCTCATGACCTACATAGGTCTTGCTCTAACTCTTACAATACCGCCAAGACGGAAGAGGTGTGTAGAAATTCATACCCAACTGCCGAATCAACAAATCATTGGGTCTATACTCCTGACAAGAACCATCACCTCATTCTGAACCAAATAATGGTCTTAGCTTCTTAATATACTTCATATAATAAGATTGCACTGATCCTAAATCCAATGATCTCGTCTCACCCAGTACGAACCGCTCAGGCAATAAGCCACCCCGGACATGATCAAAAGTCTCATATGATGCCACAATGTGCCAATAGGCTATGAACTCGAACGTGACAAAAGAAAAACGAACTCTGGAAGGAACTACTCAACCCACGCACTAATATGGACTTTCCTTAGAAAATAGGAAGCAAGGCATACAAAATAGCATATAGAAAACTGTACTCAACATCACACTGTTACAGCGTGCAACCCGATCCAAATAACATACCCATGGCGGCGTGCCACCCGATCCACACATAGAATTCACATAAGGAGATATACATCGAGCTAAATTGCTCATTCCAACAAAATACCGAATATCGGTCACAAGCACGCTAAGTGCATAATACCATCCCTAGGGAGACATATAGTGCCATAGGCTACAAAACTCAAGCACAACTGAGGTGCGATATACGATCTGAATCTCAAGAGCCATCCTGCTCATATAACATCATCTCTACGCGGAACCTCAACACATAAGAAATTCACCAAGCCGTCTCACAACTCATACGGCGCAATATATCATTACATGAAATAGCTGACGATGAAATAGTACCCCGACTACTTGTCCAAAGGAGCGCATTGCTGAAATGAACACATTTGGCCTGATATAGAGCCCATATTCACATTTAGATCCATCCACAGACCTCAAGCTGATTCTGATCACACTGAACTAGGCTAATAACCATTCGAAGGTCCATAATAACTCCTTTTTTCTCATAACACACGAGAATTACCATCATAACCGAGGCAATCCTCCACGGTCCACAACCTAATAAGTCGAGTGCCCTCCAAGCATAAATTCTCAAATTAATGATATCACCACTGTCTTCATACTTGGTTTAAATTTTCAATCAATCAAGTGACTACATGCCACACTTATACAATCTTCCTGTGGGGCATGCTCCCACGACCTTCCGTAACAGACAACAATTATGCGTATCCATACCACCAGTCGCACTAACGCTGAGAAAGCATTCAAGAATCCCTAACCAGGATGCAAGGCCTTTTTCACAAAACACCGATCTCAGGTGACGTTGAAGACGATACCCACTTACTTTAAACATCGAAACTCCTTTACTGCTCATCCGAGCTCGTGACAGCCTTGTCAACACCGAACTGCAACCTTGATCCTCACTTCAAATTCCATACCACTCACTGCACCCAACATGCCAATATACCATAGAATGCAATTTTCATCATAACTTCGTAACCACTAATAGATTAACACTTCATCATATAAAACTTTTCACTTAACTCACTTCAGGAGAACCATAGCAACACACGGGTGAATTCTCATAACCGTAGAATATGCAAATCTCTAAGTAGTGGTCTAAGCCACCATAGCCCTTCCGGGATCCGCCTACACATGACAGGCCATAACAGTGGAATACTTCTGAATAACATCAATTACGGCGGTTGACAAGCCTCACACGTGCCTTCACAAATCACTTGCATAACTTGATCACGTTGAAGGAACTGATCACTACCACCAATATGCCAATTCAACTATGGCTAACCAATCTATCTTCTTCCAAATTAATTCTTAATTGCCTTAGAAATAATAATAATAACTCCATTCAACACATAACACACTCCATCCGCACTCATCCCGAGTGACCTTGAATCACGAGACCATGTTGTCTCAAATCCCACGAACCATTTCATACCTCCCAAATGCTAAACTGCAAGTCAAAACATCATAGAACATTTTGTGCCTCTTCTCATAAACTGCTACAAAGCTTGATTCTTAACCGTACCTATAGGCTCGAAACCATTAGGCACCACGCTTTGCCCCTTTGAATCTACTAGGACCGTTGTTGAGAGCCACCCGCTCTGACGTGGCCCCGAATATAATCAACTCCATGAATCTTCTAGCACATGAATACCCTCTCGACGAAGCACCTGGCAGAATCACTTCCCTTGAAACCCGCATCTATACAAGGCATAAATCCTGAATCCTTCCCCAAGTCTGAACATGAGCCAATAAGGCCAACCATAGCATACCTTTAGCAATTCCTTTGCTCAAATTACCACTTAGCTTGAAGCCACTATTACACAACTCTGAAATTCATCAGGATTCTTTATCTCTTATTGACATAACCTTACGCAATCAACCGCCATAATTCTCGGAATCTTTCTGTAAAACCCTTTTTTATATTTTGAATCATCAACCACATTCGCACGACCGGTCTCTTTGCTGTATAACCGATAGAATTCTTCGCAGAAGCTTCTCCAACCATGCGACCGCTGATCTGCTCACTGGAGATAAACCGCCTGTGGAATTTACGTGCCGACATCTTCCAACGCTGCTGCACGGGGTACAATCACTACGACATCAATAACCCATCCTGAGTTCGAGCTCACTCTCTAGATGCACAAGTCCATTCACCCCTCGTGGACATCAATTAAATGTGCGGCAACATCCTTCCAATTCAAAGTTACGTTGTATCCTTCTTCATTTCAAGTAGCTCATTTCCGTTATATCAAATCTCCTGCCGCATAATAGCCCATACTTCAAATTAGATCCGTAGACCCTAATCATCAATCACTAAAATTCCCAAGTCGTTCCAAACTCTCCTTAAGGTGTGTAGTCATCCTAACACAAAGCCCATATGCAACTCCGCCACTCTCCCACTTTGGCGGAACTCACCCCTCTAATCGACCACTCGACCTTTTCTTCTTATACCTGGCCTTTTAGAAATTTTCACCACCGCCTGACACTCTCCACATGTCCTTCCTCATCCTTTGCTGCTCAGTTGTTGCCTTAATAAAATCTATCTTCGTAGCACTTCAACCCACAAATTGCCACTAACTTTAAACCTTTCCGGAGATCGTCTTTCTCGAGCTGTCGACATTAGAAATACCAATTCAATCCTGAACCACCGTACCCCGCGATATCCAACAGTCGTTTCTCCAATATTATTTCACAATATCCTACCCCAAGGGCGAATTGCAGAAGACCATAACACCGGCGAACTTAACACATACAATCGAGGACGACGACACTGCATCGCAGATAAAAATTCCACCACGCTCGAAATTATCAAAGTCTCGTTACTCCATCACCCAAATCTGGACATTCATAGGCCAATTGCTTTTCTTCCGCCGGAAGTGAAATATCATATCTCTGAATCGTGCACTGAGTAGATTTCCTTTCAACTCATTCACCGCCCCAACACATAGGCAAGTCTCCTACCATCAAGTCAATACTGAGCGATAACCAATCGCGAGCATCATAGCAACCTATGCATAGCCTCCAAGCTCTTAGAAGCACAACTATCGAGCCGAAATGATAGAAAAATCCTTTCGCAAGGCGACGACAATAGCTCACCCAACTATACCGAGAGAAACATCCCGCACCATATCTGTAGTACTATTATAATTCTTCAATTCTCGATTTATAACAAGCGGTTCGAGTCGCGTAAGATTGAGTAGGAAGGAAACAAGGGCATAAGCCTCAAGGAATCAAGTCGCACGATGAGGAAATCAAGAAGGGAAGTGCTCCTAACAGCCCTGTAGCCTCCCGAAGATAAGTACAGACGTCTCCGTACCGATCCGCGAGACTCTAGTAGACTTGCTTATGACTCGTGAGACCAAAGGGAACCTAGTGCTCTGATACCATATTGTCACGACCCAAAATCCACTATGGGTCGTGATGGCGCCGGACACCGTTGTCAGCCAAGCCAACCATAAATACTTAATTAAATTCTCATTTAAATAATTGTGAAAACTCTGGTTTTCCTTCAATTTTGCTAGTAAAAGATACTCATTTCAAATTAAATATGAAAGTCAAGAGATCAATACAAAATACCCCGTAATCATCCCAGAACACAGTGTCACAAGTGCATGAGCAGTTACTAGGGAATAAAATAAAATACAGTAATTGTCCGGAATACAAGGTGGACAGAAATGAAAATACAGCACAATACTCTGAAGGAGACTCTAAGGGCTGCGGGCCGTCTCGATAAATGCAGCTCATCTAAGTCTCCGTACCAACCAAGCCGCTATGCCACTAAGCCACTAGCCACACCTGAACCTGTGAAACAAAAATGCACAGCAAGTATAGTATGAGTACGAAAACAACGTGTACTCAGTAAGTATCCCGCCTAATCTCGAAGAAGTAGAGACGAGAGGTCGACTTCGACACTTACTACTGGTCCAATGATGATAGATCAGTAATATAACAAGTCGAAGGTTTACATGAACATGAATGTAATTCAATAGAGTGAAGCAAGTAAACAATTCCTTCTTTTATATGAAAATTTCTAATTTCCTTTTTCATCAATTGTACATATATTCTCAAGCCGGGAAGAAGCAATATCAACTTCAATAAAGTTCAAGGCAAGCAATACAAGCATGCGCAATTCATGCCGAGGACGTACGGCCCGATCCAATAATATTTAAACTGTGCACTGCCAGAGGGTCGACTAGCGCGAACCATAGATGCATCTATTACCCCGCTCGCGAATCATACATGCGACGCGGTCAAATATAGATAAACAATCACCCTGCTCGCGAATCATACATGCGATGCAGGTACACACAGAAACACACACTTTTAACAGTCATTCAAGACTATTATTCAAGGAGGTGTAAATTTCTCTTTTACAAGTCAAGAAAATGAAGTTTAACTCTTTTAGAAAGTCATTTGCCACTTCGATATGATTTAAGCAATTTAAACTAACAATAAGGTTACGAGTATTACAGGTAAAGCATGCTTTTGGGTCCTAGACTACTCGGACATAAACATAATAGTAGCTACGCACAGACTCTCGTCACCTCGTGCATACGTAGCCCCCACAAATAGCAGCACATAACCAATTAATTCACCTATGGGTCAATTCCCTCTTACAAGGTTAGAAAGGAGACTCACCTTGCTCCGAAATTTCCGTAACCGGCTTCCAAGCCCTTCCAACGACTCCAATTGATGCACAACGCCCCAAAACTATTCAAACAGCGGGCAAACCAATAAAAATTCACTCTAATACTTGTAACAATTAAAATTATATAAGTTCCCAACTCCGCTCGAAAAGTTGACCAAAATACCCTCGGGCCCACGTGCCCGGATTCTGAAATTTCTCGAAGATAAATTCTACCCATAGCTTTACTAACTCAAATATACAATTTGCTCTAATTTTCATGCACAAATTCAAGGCAAAAGTCCAAAATTCCAAATTCTAGGTCTTCCCCAAAAATCCCAAATTTATACTATTTTTCCATGTCCAAATCCATGTAAGATCACATATTTAACTCAAAAATAGGAAGAAATCACTTACCTAGTGTTGCTTGGTGAAAATCCCTCCTTGAGCTCTCCAAAATCGTCCAAGCCAAATGAAAGAAATGAAAGAAATGGCCAAAACTCGTGTTTAAAACAATCTGCCTAGGCTTCATCGAGTTGTACCTTGCGCTGTGCATCCTATTACAAGTTTCCCCTGTTGTACACCTTCTGTTAAAACGCCCATAAATCCTTGTGGAAATGTCCAAATGACAAACGGTTTGAAGATTTAGAAACTAGACTCGAAGATATTTCATTTGATAGGTTGCACACCATATAACTCTTTATATATTCCGAGATATGAGCTTCTAAAATCGGCTCCATGCATCAGAAAATTCTGTCGAAACTGCTCCACCAGCCATCTTCAATCGATCATAACTTTCTGATAAAATGTCCAAATCATGAATGGTTTAACTTTCTGGAAACGAGAATGCATGGGCAACAACTTTTATGTTTTGCAAATTTTCGGATTCCTTATAGATTTCGAGATATAAGCTTCCAAATTCAGCTCCGCGATTGCACTAGTTGCTGTCAAAACAGCTTTCTGCAGAAAATTTCAGCAACTCTTTGGTCCGAAATTCATTCCGTTAACCTTCCGAAATCCACCCAAGGCCCTCGGGACCTTAACCAATTACACCAACATGTCCCAAAACATGATACGAACTCGCTCGAGGCCTCAAATCACATTAAACAACGTCGAAATCATGAATCATACTCCAATCCAAACTTTATGAACTTTGAAATTTCAAACTTCTACATTCGATGCCGAAACCCGTCAAATCACGTCCGATTGACCTCAAATTTTGCACACAAGTCATATTCGACATTACGGACCTGCTCCAACTTTCTGAATCGGAATCCGACCCCGATATCAAAAAGTCAAACTCTCGGTCAAACTTCTCAAAACCTTCAAATTTCTATCTTTAGCCAAATGACTTCAAAATGACCTACAGACCTCCGAATTTACTTCCGATCGCGCTCCCAACTCCAGAATCACCATACGGAGCTACTCCCAGACTTGGAATCCCAAACAGACATCGATAACACTAAAATGCACTTCAACCCAAACTTATGAAATTTCTTCCAAAATGCTAACTTCCACAATAGGCGCCAAAACGCTCCCGGGTCATCCAAAACCCGATCCGGACATGCGCCCAAGTCCGAAATCATCATACGAACCTACTAGAACCTTCAGATCCCGATTCCGAGGTCGTTTACTCTGAAATCCAATCTTAGTCAATTCTTTCAACTTAAAGCTTCCGAAATGAGAATTCCCTTTCCAAATCAACTCCGAATTCCCCGGAATTCAATTCCGACCATGCGTACAAGTCATAATACCTGAAGTGAAGCTGCTCATGGCCCCAACTGCTGAGCGGCGCGCTAGAGCTCAAAACGACCGATCGGGTCGTTACAGTAAATAATAACGAATATGTTATATTTTAATTTTTGAGATATAAGAATTATGTTCTAACAATCCCCGCATATCTCAAAAACAATATCACGAAATAAAATAAAATAAGAAATTTTGCTGGGTTTTCACAAATGAGCATAATGCGTCGAATCTGGTGTCTCTTGGACTCTGAACCAGACCTAGATAAAATAAGATTAAACTTACAGAACAATTGCTGAAGTTTAAAACTTCTATGAACCAAGAATTCTTTTGTAAGTTTAGTGTCTTATCTATCACATTATACCTCCACACTTTGATGTTTATCGCGGTTTTGCGCTAATAGGCCATGCGCGCGCCTGATTTTCATGAGTGCTCTAGAAATTTCGCCACAAATTATATAGGAGCGGCCCCACTCCACACTCATATAGGTCCATCCATCAAGTGTATTCTGCAGCACAATACACCGGCTATAAAAGACTATGGATTAGTGGATTAAGAGTATAATAACTCAACCTCACATTCCTTGCAGTCTCGCACTATATACACACACACCATAGGAAGAAATATAATTTAATAGTGCATGTTTGATCAACTAATGACTTGTTATTACCCATATGAACCCATTTCATGGGATCTCCAATCACATAGATTGGGTTACCATCATTTTTAATATATCTCAAATTGGCAAAAGTCTCAACCCCTCGATGTTTTACTTATAAGTCAAAGGATCGGCCAAATCCTCTTTTGACTACACATAATATGTACAAGAAAAAATTATCATCTCTAATCAATTGCTTTATGACATTATATCTTAGAAAAATGTGTCTACCCTTCCCATTGAAAGATTTATTTTCTTACAATGGTTATTGCGCTTTGGCAATCATAATTCATCGACATAATTATTGTCGGTTTAACTCACAAGAGGTTGCTTAATTAGCCTCACTGTCCGGCAATTTTAATATCATAACACCCACCAAAAGGTGATCACACAACAACTAGCTAGTTTTTTATCATCTGAATCAGAGATTCAATATCATCATTGTATCTTTCTAATACAGTGGAAAATCCACATACAAAATACTAACTTATAGTATTTCTCAAATAAAGCATAAAATCATCTCAAATGAAATAAAACTTGACTTCTGTTCAAGTGCCTCTTGAAACATCTTTCAACACATAAGAGTTTAGTTTCTTTTTGTATCTTTTGTAGTCAAGTACCAAAGAAAATTTTCAAAATACAGAAGCAACTTTAACTACAGAAATATCTCAAATCAGTAGGAAATGGGTCATAATTCAACGATTTTCTTCACCCAAATGACTAAGAGACCCAAAGCACCATAACTTTTCGAAGTCAGAAATACAATAAATTTTTGATCTTCTAATACAAATTTTTGCCACAAAAAATATCATTTTTGTAAGGCTTCAATGTTATAATTTTAATAAACAATTTTTCTATTTTTTCCCTCTTCTTAGGATCAAGCTAGATAACTCAGGACACCATGGTCCCCCACATTTTCGAAAATTTCAAGTTAAGGACATAACATTTTCACAACGCATAAAGAGTTCCACCAATTTATAAATAACAAGCTAATATAGCTTTACCCAATAAGTCACAAGAATACGAAACACGAAGGTCTTATCTTATCTATTATTTATATCATACTAATACGGAGGAGATTTATAAAATTAACACATTAATCATCATCTTCCCTTCCATAAAAAAAATCTGTCAAATTCTATTTGACATGAATGATTATCATGTATAGTAAACTATTCACTCTTTCATAATTCTCATAGAATTAGCAAAGAACTTATACAACTCGGATGAAATCAATCATGCTTTTATATGTAACACACCAAATTCAAAACTCAAATTTAATGAAATTGAAATATAAATTTAAACCCACTATCTTAGAGCTTTCAAGATTTTCAAAATATATAACAATAAAAGTTTACATTATTGTAGGCTTAGGCGCATTTAAAAAAGCGTACCTTAATTTTGTGGTGGAATTTACCTTCCATAATGCATAATGCACAAAATTGAAATAGCAACTTAATTAACATTTCGTTGCTCACAAAAATAATTTCAATAAAGAGTGGTATTCTCCATAAGACCATTGTGCAAACTTGAAGTGTAGGTTCCATTTTCAGAATTAGAGCAATAACTTGGACAATATCAAATTTAATTCTTCATAATTAAAAAAATATGGAAATATCCTTAAGATTGTTAGAAAAATATTGGTGATTATGGAGAATAAAAGAATTAGCTTTAGCCGTGTCAAGGACACTGTCCTTAAGGATATTTCGCCTACAGTAATAAATAAAATTAGGCGTATTCCCCAGGATTCAACAAGCTCTTCTAGTATAACTAGGAGCAGATACCACAAAGATAAATCAAAGAAAACCCAGCACAAAAGAAGGGGAAGAAAATTTTTTACTTTTTCACACTTTTGAAAGTAAAAAAAAGTTGCCCTAAAAAAAAGCGATAGAGCAAGAAAGAAAGGATCAAAACACCACGGGCCACACGCAAAAGAAGAGAGAGGATAGCCAGAATTGGGAATTTATAGATAAGAACAACCATCTCATATGATGGCTAGCTACAATGCTCCAACATATATAGCATTTAAAAACTAAAGAATTAATAAGAAAAGATGTTACAAAACAAATCTTAACGTTTTGTAACTTCCAAAGCCATTAAAAGGCTATTACTAACGGATAATAATAATTTGAATAGAAGAATTCAAAAACCATTAATAGCTAGTCAAAGATGGTTTTGTATGAATATTAATAAAATGTCGGTTATAATATTATAATAATAGCTATTAATCATGGATAGTAAATAATAATGAATATGTTATATTTTAATTTTTGAGATATAAGAATTATCCTCTTAACATATTTATCATATTTAATGTCATAATCTTTCTGGATCTTTTAAGTTTAGTGAATTGTTAAATGACTTGTAGCACTATGATAACAAGCAAATCAGTATTCAAAGTACCAAAACAACAATTTACTCAATAGAGAAACTGAATGGAAGTGCCAAAAATACCTGTTCCGATTTTGGTTTGATTCCCCTGTGAACTATTTTTTGTCATACTCAGATGATTTTGGTAGTGAAATAAACCTGAAAAATTTCTACTACAATTTACAATCACTATATTCCCTATTCAAAACTAAGGTTAGCAAATTGTTATGAACTGACTGGGAAGTTTTCTTCAGGCGGCTTTCGCCATAAATAATTAGCAGCTTCAATCCATCTTGGATGGACCAAAAATTTCTTCTCCTTCACCGCCCAACGCGATTTGTCAGTTCCAGCATCCATGGAGACCACATGTGTCACCGATTGATCGACTTCTGTGGAGCATGTGGCTCCTAATTGCTCAGCCAATTTCCACAAGTGGTGATTTTCTGCTTGGAATTGTGTAGGAAATACCCGGGTGAAGACGATTTTACAACCCTTCAATATTTCCTTCCGAACTTGTTTCAGCACCTGTAAAAATGCCAACAGATTCTTATTAGACTACACTAGTGTCCATAAATAAATTATCTAGACACAAGACTAAGACAGGTTTAAATGAAGCGACATGGACAATTAGGATTCATATAGCCAACCCCAATTTGCTTTGGATTGCTTAGCTATTAAATTCTTTGAAACATAAGTGATGCCGCAGACTCGCGCCTTGTTGAGGGCCAAAAACGCTCCAATACCCCCATTACAAGTGATATCATTCAGAAGCGATCGTTACACTTTAAGATATACGATCTATGATCTTACAGCTTCAACTTTCTTTAAAGAACCGAGATCAGCAGAACATGGTATTCTTTCACTTCTTTTTCCCCTGGACTGCCCCCAACCTCCACCACTTTTGGGCAGGGAGGGGGAAGGGCAGAGGTGGGTATTTTCAGGATTTGAAGGTCCCCCATAATCTCAGTACTCCTTGTTATGGTTTCCAAATTTCAGGCATCATAAGCTACATTAAGTTATTGGTAATCAGCAAAAGACAATTATATCAAAGTTCACTCAGGACCAACTGTTAATTAACCTTTCATGGGAAATAGGTATTGCACATAAGTCAGCAATATGTTAGGTTAGTGTTACTTTCACAGACTGCAATACAGCCAATACTTGTAGGCAATATGTAGAAACAACTAAGCAAGTAAGCCTCAAACCACCTTAGGCAGCAGAAAGGAAGCTTTCGAGTAAAGTAATGAAACTATGGTGATAAACTACAAAATGGACACACAGCACTCAATAAGTATTTATTCAAGAGGTGTACACACGATGTTGAACCAATGCATACCGAGAATCTGATATGCAAATACATTCCCTTCTCTGTCACAATTAAATGCAATCTACTTTGACTAGCACCGTTAAACCCCATAGGAAAACAAACTTTATGGCGATTAGAATCATGTTGGGAGCTCCAACGTAATTTTCTCAGACATTTGGCAAACAAAATCACATCCATGCTTAGGCAATTAGAACAGGACTTTTAGAGTTTGGAACAAAAACAATGTTCCCTAAAACAAACTTTCTTCACCTCACAAACTTAGTAATTCAAATTTCGTTGCCGAATGCATAAATTCACATCAGTCGGAATCTGTTTTATCACAAATTTTCTAAAATCCATGTTTCCTTAATCAACTTTGCAATCACTTACTAAGCGTAAAATTTTTGGCAGAACATTGAACTTGGTCTTGTGTGACAAGACCAGGGAGATGGGGAGATCGACGGGGATGTAACGCACCGTATCGGAGGTGGAGTGGATGAAATGGAGGTTAGCGTCTGGAGTCTTGAGTGACAAGAATGTGCTACCGAAACTTTAAGGTAAGTCCTATAGAGCGGTGGTTAGACCAACCATGTTGTATGGGGATAAGCGTTGGCCAGTCAAGATTACACATATCCCGAGGATGAAAGTAGTAGAAATGAGGATGTTGAGGTGGATGTGCCGGCACACTAGGAAAGATAAGATTAGGAATGAGGACATTCGCGAGAGGGTGGGTGTGGCTCCTTCGAATGACAAGATGCGGGAAGTGACACTTAGATGGTTCGGGCACGTGCGGAGGAGGAGCCTTGATGCTTGGCGTGAGCGGTTGGCTCTGGCAGATACGAGAAGAGGTAGAGGGCGGCCTAAGAAGTATTGGGGGAGGTGATCAGGCAGGACATGGGGCGGCTTCAAATTTCCGAGGACAAGACCCTTGATATGAAGGTGTGGAGGTCAAGCATTAGGGTTGTAGGTTAGGAAGTAATAGAGCGTTTCTCCTCGTTGTGCAGGCTACTCTAATAGTATTTTTGTCTTAGGAGTGCCAGCGATTTTTGTTGTGTTTCACATTTTTGATGTTTTCACATTTTGGCCTTTCTATTTTTTTTTTTATTTGCACCGGGTGTCCGAGTCTCTATGAGCCCCGACTAATCCCGGGGGTGCACAGGCCCTCGGCAAGGAGTTTCCCGCAAGTGCACCACGGTTAATTCAGCTTTTACCCAGTCCGATGGCCCTCAGAAATTGTTTGCACCCAGTAGGTTTCGAACTTGAGACCTTGAAAGGGAGCATACCCCAAGGCTCAAGTCATTTGCCACCAGGTCAACCCCTGAGGGTTTGGCCTTTCTATTTATTTATTGTCTTTTACTATGTTGATTCTATTTTTCAGGTTTCTGTTGTTACGGATCTATTGTCTCTGAGCCGAGGGTGTCCCGGAAACAACCTCTCTATCCCTCCAAGGTAGGGGTAAGGTCTGTGTACACTCTACCCTCCCCAGACTCAACTTGTGGGATCCTACTGGGTTGTTGTTGTAACATTGAACTTGGTCGAAAATAATTTAGCAGAGTTTCTTCCTTTTCTTTTGTTGTTGGGATAAGTGATTCGGAAGAGTATTTAATAATGTGAAAACTGGATTTTTGGTTTATCTTAATTTGAATTGTGGAGAAGAATATTTTAGGAGGGGTTAGGTTTTTGTAATGGGCAGAAAAGAGTAGAAGTTTCTTTTATTAGGACAGAAGGAGTACTAAACCAAAAGTCACCTATAAATTAAACTGTTTGTCAAGAATTTTACCTGCCTAACATCTCGCTCCATAATATTGTCCCTGCGTTCCTGCAAAGAAAATAAGAAGAAAAAAAACTCAACAATGGAAGGCAGCTACAATCAAAAGTAACAAAATTAGTAAGTGCTACCCCCTTCGAGCCAATATAGATGTCCCATTACATGATTACTTAGGTAAGAACTGAAGTTTTTTTGTATTCAAACGAAGTGAGTCCGTAATTGTATAATTAGTTTTGAAGTATGAACGTTTTCTAGCATAAAATTCGGTTTCCTTAAAATAAAAGAACTATTTAATTATGTTATGGTTCGTTAGAATAAACTGGACAGATTTTGAGACGACTCAAACAGAAAGTATGAGTTAATTTTGGGGGAGGAATAGCAAAAAAAACATACCGGGTCGAAGAACAGGCTGTGGATCTGTTGCAGTACTTTTAAAACAGAGGCAAGCGCTCCCTCAGCTTCATTTTCATCACTTTTCGTTTCAGAAAGTGATTTACATTTTAAACCAAATTGTCGACAACTTGAGGTAAAGAAATGATAACGCTCCATCAGTATCAGGTTCTCCTTGTGCTTTCCCCATACCTAAAACAACACAGGTTTCAGTTCCCCCAAAAAACAACTCATTTCTCTAATTAAAAATTAGAATTTAGAAAAATGTGGAACTTGATAATAGTCTTCGCTCAAATGAGATTACTCAGAGAGCTTTAGACACACAGCAGGTCTTACGGAGATTCATGCAGTTGGGATCAGATACAAGTTTAAGATAGTCATACAATACAAACATAAGCATTTAACTCAAACTAGGAGAACTCAAACCAACTATCGGCAACATCAAGAAAAAGTATCCATAATAAAAACACAAGAAAAATAACTAAGACTTTGATCAAATAGGGAGTAATAAAAAACGGAAATTGTTCTACAGTTCTAGACACAAAAGGTTTATAATGTTTGTGCTGAATTAAAAGAGTTTCTGGGAGCAGAAGATTACAGTAAACTACTGCTTTTATGAATTTCAGCACAAACAGACCCCATTTTCAAGAAAAAAAAATCAGCACTTGCATTTGGGAACATAAATGGGAGTTAAAAGAAAAAAAATTGATGACAGCTATTAGCACAACTATGGTTCATAGAGAACTGACTAAAACATGAAGATATATAATGAACATGTAGAACAAGAAACTGGTTTGTAGATATTAAAAAGTTCCAAAGAGTATCTGACAAGAGATACAATGGAAAGCAAGTGGAGCAGAAACTTGTACATAATTATTAATTGCAGGCAGCCCCTTCAGGGACGTACAATAGTGCTGAAATGATAGAACTCAGCACAAGGATAACACACAAAGTGAGAAACCGTCCTATTTATTAATTGCAGGCAAGAGCAGCAAATTGTTTCATTCCATTATTCAAAACTTGCTTTCAGTACGTCAACAGCAACTCCTGCATTTTCTCCACCCCCCAGCAAAGTGCCAGAAAAAAGTGGTAATCAAATGTAACCTGAACATGCTTAACAATCATCAAAAAAGAGGGAACTACAAATGTGAACGCATGGCACAAACACGAACAAAGAACCGTAGATAACAATCAGGCTCAACGAAGTTCCATGCAGATAAGTTAAACTCCAAAAACAAATCTGAACTGTCAGAATAGCAATACATGAAAAATGGAAAGCTGTCATGGAATTAGGGTGGCGGGAACTTAAATTTAGTCCAATTAACTCTCCCTTTGTATGTATGTGATAAGCCTTCAACGGTATTAGCATTCTTTTTCTTTGAGAAGGAAAATTACTATATGGAATAAGAACTATCTCAATGGTATTAACATTCTCCTAACCACCAAAGAAATTCTTTCATTCTTCGTGGAGGGAACATGATACTCCTAGAGAATTGCTTACCGCTTCAGTATCATCAAGGATCAGGACAGCACTTTCTTGACCCACAACAACATCAAGGCCCTTTTGATGCCTCTGGGTGCAGTCTCCTTGAGCAATCACTCTAGAATGGAAGTAGATACCTCCAGGGTCAAGTAAGTCTGCCATTTCCAATGCATAAGGACGTTCACCCATTGTGTAAATGTACATCTCGAATAAACTACTGGCTTCTTTCAGGAAGGTGTGGACAAATGGCCTCAACTTTGTCATCATGTGTATCCAATCCAATTTGAAAAGGTTGCTTCTCAAAGCATCTGTACATCACAAGTTGGCAAAAACATCATAAAACAGTGCAGAACAGATACCTGCAAAATAACTATCACGACCAAACAACAAGAATAAAAGCAAAAGAAGTCCTTACCATATATGAGGTCTAAGCAAACTAGTATAAGAAAAGACAAAACTTAATGTACACGATGACAAAGATTACCACAAAGAATTAACAAAGTGAAGAGCTTACAAAGCTCTAGGATTACAGGCCAGGTTATCAAACAGCATAATTTAGATGACCCACATGCCAGAAGTCCCAAAAAGGGAACATCAGTTGCAATCAGAACATGATATATCCATTATACTTTCTAATCAAGAGCGCCAGCTAAACATTCTTTTCCTAGTCCAGGATTCCGCATCCTTACAAGACACTATTAAACATTAACTCTGCAAAAAAACATATACCACATCATCTAAAATAGTGTAATCCCTCCCCCCCCCCCTCTTCTCTGTCCCTCCCTCCCCCGATTCGTAAAAATGCTCGCTAGGTTGGGAAAGAATTTCTATTAGCTTCAGAATCTGCAATCTCTAAGAAAATTGCAGGTTGGTCTGTCAAGAAGTTACATATTCCATGCACCAAGCAAGTAGATTAAAATGTGCATGGGACCTACTAATGTCCAAAAATCTTCTATTTCTCTCCAAACAGACACACATCAGTACACATCTAGGAATGATGTCCAGTACTAAATTGCTCCAGCAAACAACTGCCTCCAGGCCAGAAGGAATCTAACAGATTGTAACATTATGAATTAGATGCACCCTAATTGCTCGTATAAATGGCTAAAGCACAGATGCATCTAGTCACAATGGAAAGTGAATGAGCTAAAGTCTCCTCATCTATCTTGTGCAAACTGCACCAATACACAAAACCTGTTCATCTTTCTAATAATGACCCACTAAATTGGACTTTAATTTAAACACTTCTGAAGTTCTGTTTAGGTATTATATGAATGAAATCAAAGAGTAATGTAGTCACAGAGACACATACCTGCCTGCTATCAGATCCCTTTCAAACCTTGGAGATCAAATTAAAGGAATAAGATGCTAGTAGTAGATTGAGGACAGATGACAGAAATTAGCACAGTAAATCTGATCAGAGGGAGAACTACTAATTCCAATAACACAGATTTTCTTAACTACGTAGTGTAACATTACCTCGTATTTTCTGTATAGCTTCCTTCTCTATCTAGTTCATTAAACTAGTAGTCACATAACATATATACACTATAAAATCCCATGCAAGCTACATCGTAGAGATCCTAGCAGTACTTCACCTCACTGCTGCAGGTTTCCCTCCAACTACCAATATCTCTAACAGATTTCAGGCTAGGAGACCTAGGCAATACCAGTATAACCTGTTGGACAAATTTTCTTATTTTGCTTCCCTAGCTTCCTTGTGCAAGTAAAACAGATTTTCATCACTTTCAAGAGCAAGATATAAGCATCGAAATTATAAGCCACTAGCACATAACCAGTAAGAGTAGCATACCAGGCAGAACTTCTCGTTGGTCCTTCAAGTATAATTCTTCTGCTGAAATATCTGCAAGTCTAGTTGAGTTCAGAAGTGTGTGGTCTAAATCAAGAACCAAGTACAGCTTTTTATGACGTAATAAGTTCTTCAGGTCCTTGTCACGCAATCGAGCAATTTCATCATCTGCAAGCCTCAAATTCTGCAAAATTAATTATAGAATCCAGTAAAGATGTAGAAAGTTTACTAGAAATAGCTGTCCCCAGCACATCATATAGTGCCTTCCATTCCTCTCAACCGTCTCCACACCCAACCCAACCCAAAAGAAAAGAACATATGTATATACAAGTGTATTGTAGTGACTACTGAATCATTAACAATAACCTTGTGTATGTATCCAAAAGCCACACCCGATTCGTTTTCCACCTTCTGCCCACACCTTATACACATCCCTCCCATGACACCAGGATGTGAGCATATATCCAGAGCCAAAGATGCTCCTGCAAACAGGGACATGTCAGGTTTATCACACAGAACCACACACGTACTTCATGCTGGAGAAGCACGTCGATGACTGGAAAGGAAAGAGTCAAAGAACTTATAACTACATGCAAGTAGCTGCAGCCTATTAATTAATTTCATCCTAAAAATTATTTCTTTCCCTATTTCTTAATCTTTTGTCAGGGAAACTAATTTGCCATTTTCTAGTCCCTCCGCAAAGAATGAAAGCTCAAAGAAGCATTTTTAGTGTCAAGGAAACCATAGCTGTCATCTATATGGAAAAGGCATTACCTAAGTTTTGAAGAGCTGAAGACCAGCTTATCATCTGATACTTATCGTTGTCAGAATTCAGCAACTAAGGTTTTAATAAGATGATCAGAAAATGGAAAAGGCATTACCTAAGTTTTAAAGAGCTGAAGACCAGCCTATCATCTGATACTTATCATTGTCAGAATTCAGCAACTAAGGTTTTAAACTTTTAATAAGATGGTCAGAAGATGTAAAAGAAGACTACAGAAGCCCATAATGATCCAGTTGCAGTATAATCAGATTGTATTTACTTCAGGCCAATGAACATTTTCTAATAGATAAGGTCAATAATATCCACAAAAAGAAGTGAGTTCGTGGAGAAGAATATACAAAAGTACAAAAGGATTCTTCGCTGTTAGCTGTGTGGCAGCTGACAAAATCAATCAAGTTTTCCATGTCATGTAAATCATTTAACCAAAAGATTCAAAAGCTGAAGAGAAGCATATTTCCAGGTGCATAGAGGCTGTTTATTTCCTTCGAAGCATTGACTGCTCCTCACTCTCCAACCATGGGACGTACAAAGGAATAGCATTCTACAACTTTCTGTTAACTTTCTGTTTCTTAAGAGTTTCCCTCACCTTCCACAGTCTTTGCAAGTTTTCTATGTCATGTAAAACATTTAAACCAAATAACCAAAAGATGAAGACAATCCTAATTCAAGCTGCATAGAGACTCATTATTTCCTTCAAAGCACTCACTGTTCCTCTCTCTCCAACCAATGTGACATCTAGAGGAATAGCATTCCACATTTTTCTGTTGCTCCATAGAGTTTTCCTCCCCTTCCAACTACAAAAAATTTCTTCAAGTGATAGGCATCTATTGAAGAACCTCGACAAGATAGAAACATGTACCAAATCTCTAATCTACAAAATGCAAAAAAAAAAAAATGATTTTAAGTTTCCATCCCATTTTCACACATATAGCAATCACTCAATTAACTAGAGGTCCAACTCACTTTTTAATACAGTATAAGAGCAAATGAGGGCTTCTTTGGATCTAGAGGTTCTTTAAAACTTGCACTTAGTTCTACATGCATATACAAGACTACAATCAACACTTAACCTAATGTAAGTGCAATGACAACAACTAGGCATTAACCCCACTCATAGATATCGCCTATGTGGATACTTTACTTCATTCATCTCTAACCTTAGCTAAGTCATAATGATGCTAGGAGATTGTAAATCTTGAGACAACTTCTCTCCACATGATTTTAGGTCTACTTTACCCCTTTATATCCCCGTCAATCAACATACTGTCACACATACAAGCTAGTGCATTTAGAAGTCTATGTACAATACAGACAAACCATCTCAGATGACCTCTATCAGCAATTTCCAAACCATTATTCAGGGCCATGAAATGGTATTATTCAAATATTATACGCTCGAATAAAAGCTCAAAGTCAAAATTATTATGAGCTCATTTGAATTTCAAGGTAGGCTTTCACTTGAGCTCGAGTGCTTTGTTTGAAGCTCATTTTGCATTTAGAGTCAAGCACCAGCAGTAAAACAAGACTGAGCTTGGCTCAAGTATACCTCTAGACCTAAGTAGGTGCTGACATGAATTAAAAAGAATTATTGTAAGGTGTTATAATATCTCTACAACAACATCAGAACATCAAATCATTCAACTCGATCTTGATAAAATGCTAAACAGATTTGTTTAATGTGCGGATAAAATGCTAAACAGCCTATCAGAAGATTGAATGACTCTTCTACAGCCTGACCTGAAGTTTCTGCTGGTTCTCCACGAGATGCTGAACTCTGTGGATACACTGCATCTTCCAAAACCTCTGCTTTGCGCTTCTTTATCCTATGATAATCAAAATAGACATCAATGAGGAAATGGAACATTTAGTTTAAGCACAAATAATCAAACTGCAATGTTAGACTTTAAAAAGCAATAGTAAATTTAGCAATAAAAAGATTTCCAGTTTCAGCAGAACTAACAATAGTTGGTGACAATCAGCACAACCCTTTTGTAATTTGCTTCTTCCACACGAGCTCTTTTTCATGTTTAACTCAAAAACTTATCTTAGATGAACTAACAAATCCAAGCTTCACACAGAATCTTATAATACCTGCTAGAATCTGAGGTGCCATCATCAAGATCATCACCATCGCCACCATCTTCATCTTGCCCTTCCTCATCTTCCACCTCTTCCTCTCCCTCTGCTTCTTCATTATCTACTTCGTGTTGGTCAGGTGATACATCAGAAGCAGAGTCCAACTCTGCATCGAGAAATGCTGCAAAATCATCGCTGCTTGATGAGTGCACTGGAGAATCTGCCGTCAGACTCATCTGGCATGCCCGACATGAATTATATAAGAATCATGCTACATTATAAGAAACACAGTTGATACAGCAACATCCTTTTTTACTACCGTGTCAAAAACTCACAACAAAAACCAATAGCTTTAAAACAATTTCAATTTACATGTGGACTGCAACTTTGTAATTATTCTCTCTCACACGCACACACTATGAGGATATCATTAAGGCATAAAGCTCAATCGCATTGCAGAATTGAAAATGCCAACCCATATAAACAAGCTTAATGAGTAATTATTAGTTTATAATTCAGTAAAGTATGCCAAAAATGCGACCTGATTTTATCAAGTTAAATGTTCAAATTTCAGCTTTGTCAGATAGAAGTCTAATCTACAACTCATTCACCTCTCTGTAGCCCAAATTCTCATTCTTATAAATCTTCACTAAAGCCCCAAACAACCCAGCAATAATTCTACATAAGACTAACTAAAAGGTACTAGTAAACACACAAAAAAAGAATAGCCAACTCAGATGAATTATTCAAATTTTTCCGAAGTATATGGGAATACCCATATTAAACTTTATGCCAAATGTAAAGAAACTAGAAACAGAAAGTGGTTAATAAGAATTGAAACAACAATCACAGAGAGAACAATGGAGTTCACAGAGACAGAGAGAGTGACAGAACCTGAAATCACGGCCGGCGGGATTTCACAGGCGCAGAAAGGGTTTTTGGCGTTTATATTGTTTGTACAAAAGGCTTTTCAACTTCAGATGAAAATTGAAAGTTAAAAACAAAAATAAGTTTGATTTAAGATTTAAAAGTGATCTGATTTTATTTTACTTCTTTTTTTTTTGCAATAAGAATGATCAGATTTAACTCTGAGATTAATTACAGTTAAGCCTGTCGGTTTTGAGGTATATAAGAGAAATATAATTTTATTAGACATAAAGTTTAGACATAATTTCAAAGAGCTCCTCAAGTTTAATTTCTATAATACTGATATCCCTTTTAGTTTAAAACAAGAGTGAGCAAGGCCTGGTATCCTAGCCTACAGCATTTTGCTTGACTTGGCATGCATGAAGAAACAAGATTCAACAACAAAGAATGCGCCAAGAAATGCAAGCAAGGTACCCCTTTATGGATAAAGATCAGGCACCAATCAATAATACTCATTGTCACACCTCCTTTTTTACTACACCCCCGAAGGAGTATAATAAAGGGAGTTTTTCCAATTAAAGGACAATCGAAACGGGATTGTTATTAAAGGATTCAGAGTCGCCACTTGGAAGATTTATGGTGTCCCAAGTCACCGGTTTGAAAATCCCGAATCGAGGAAAAGAATGACTCTGTTGAACAGTCCGCGAACCAAAAATCCGGGTAAGGAATTCTGTTAACCCGGGAGAAGGTGTTAGGCATTCCCGAGTTCCGTGGTTCTAGCACGGTCGCTCAACTGTTATAATTTGGCCTATTATCTGATTTTAATGCATTTTTTGAACCTATGTGCAATTTTAACTTTGGACCGCTTTTATTTAATTAGTTTTTAAGAAAGATTGCAACGCTCTTTAAAATATGTTTCGGGCCACGTCACATAAATGCACCCGTAGCCCATAACACATTTTATCTAACGTTGAGATTTGGATTTGGGTCACATAAATGCACACCCGAGTTTAGGAAGGTAATTTTTAGATAGCGCGCCTAAAGAAACTACGCACTTTCAACTTTGCGAGGGCCATGGAAATTCAGCTAATGGCACACCTCGATTCTAATTTCAAAGGATTGTACTCAACTAAAGCAAACTACGGATGTTCATCGAGGTTGTTTGTTTTACTACTAGCAGCGATCTTAACACTGAACAATACTTGATAAGATTAAGAAAAATCCAAGCAAATTCTTCTACTGCCTAGCCCTTCATATTTGAAATGGGATGAAGCCAAAGCTAAAATATAGGAAGAAGTCTCTGAATTCACCAAACACATGGCATTTCCAACAACAACAAAAAAAACACTAAGTATTTCCAATCTAAAAATTTTAATCTTGCATGAAGCAGAATATGAAAATTTCTCTAATTGTCATGATGAAAATGAAAAATTTAAGAAAGAAAGATGGGAGTCACACAACATTTGTATGAGGCGGTGATTTCTAATATCTAACATTATAAGAATTGGTCTTGTAAACTACAGAAAAAGGGAACTTGAACACTCAAATCATAAGACTAGCATCTACTATATAAAAAAATAAAATTAACGGAATCAAATCCAACAACAAATTCTACCAAGCCTTTTCAGTAGGAGCAAAACTCTTGTTTTGGAATTTGCAAACACAAACCATTTCATATACTTACTTAAAGAAAACTCCAATACATACAAAAGCAGTAAACTAAAAGTGGGAGATTAGAAAGGGACCTCGAGGATTCAACTCCTTCAACAATTTCTTTGAATGTGAGCATGTCTTAGACCAGGAAACATCACGGACAAGAACTCGACGGAAACGGAACCTCGAACGGAAACCAACAATCCTCAACTAATCTCCATGTTTGGAACCCAAAGTCAGTGGAAACTTGAATTTTTGAGTATTTTCCGAATTTAGGGTCAAATTGAAACTAAGACGAATTAAAAATTTTTGTTTATTATTTTCCTTCGGATCTGTGAATGAGGGAACATAGTTAAGACATCAGACAGAAAAGGGATGAACAGTGGTGGTTCGTCGGAGGTACGGCAGCGGGGATGGCTGTTTCTCCGGCGAGTTGGGCTGAATCGCTACTGGTTGAAGCTGGTTCTCGCTAGGTCGGGCGATGGGTCTGGTGAGCAGAGGTTGGAGAAGGGAGTTCGATTTTGAAGATGATGAAGAAGGCCCCTACGATTTTTTCATTTTTTGAAGATCAAGGACCAAATCTGATGGGTGTCTGCGGCTGAGCCTTTTTAGTGTATATATCCGTCTCCACTCCAGAAAAAATGTGTGCCTTTTGCTCTTTAGGTGTAGGTTTATGTAGGGTGCAGGGTTATATTTTTGTGTTTTTTGTTTATTAGTCCCTAGTTATTTTGTGTATTAGGTCCTTAGTATTTTTTTTATTTATTTTTGTTCCCAAGAAGAGTCTTAATCCGAATTTGGCTAAGAATTGGGCTCTAAAATTCTTAAAATTGTTACTCCTTTTAAAATAAGATAAAAATACTACACAATGCTAAAGCTTATCCTAATTAATCAAACCAAACATAAAACTATTTTTGTGTTTTCAAAATTATATAATGCCAAAGCTAATCCTAATTAATCAAACCAAGCATGAAACTATTTTTGTGTTTTCAAAATTATATAGAGATAAAAATAAGGTACTATTTTTGTATTTTTTGAAAAATATATAAACTAAAATATTTTTGTAATTTTCTATTCTTATGACGAAAATAAAGTAAAGAAGTCAAAAAATAGTTGAAATAATTATATTAAGCCTAAATTAAATATTTATATACTAAAATATAAAAAATCTTGGGAAGATAAAAAATCACATGTCTACTACACTCATTAGAAGATTGAGAAAGTTTAAAGCTGACTTCAGATCAGTTGCCTGTACATGGCACTGAGAAGTAAAATGCTCTGCGTCTGAATCTGGCAATCTTATAATGATGGACCTAATTTAACAAAGCGACACCAACTACGAATTGCCAAATTTGTCGTATGCTACAATATCAGCATTTGAAGTACGGATGTAGGAGGGTCAACAATCAGTGCGAGGATAATCTTATATCATAGACCAAGCACACTTTTAAAAGCGCTTTTCTCAAAAGTATTTTTAGTGAGAAGTAGTTTGTGTTTGGCTAATTAGTTTGAAAATCACCTCTGAGCAGCAATTAGTGTTTGGCCAAGCTGTAAAAAACTGCTTCTAAGCGTATTTTTCTCAAAAATGCTTCTCAAAAAAGTGCTTTTGAAGAGAAGCTACTTTTTTCTGCTTCTCCAAAACTGCTTCTGCTTCTCCTCAAAAGCACACTTTTTTTATTTCAAAAGCTTGGCCAAACACCTCAATTTTTTGGCCAAAAGTGCTTTTAGCCAAAAAAAAAATACTTTTGGACGAAAAAAAGCTTGGCCAAACAGGCTATAAGTGGAGAAAGGCCAGAAGCAGCTACATGCAGTTAGCTTTCGCGGTCACCTTATGTGCCTTCTCTTCTTTCACTGTTTGCAGAAACTGACCAAAAGAGGACGGGAAATAAGATAAACAGGAAGTTCAAACAAAGTTCCCAAAGCTGAATAACCGAAGGGAACCGCCTTTCACCATGCTTAAGATTTTCTTTCTGCTTTAGTCTTCTTCCTCTCGGCAGTGGACACTTATTCTTGACCGTTACCTTGCTCAATAGCCGGTAATCAATAAACATCCTCATTGACTCGTCCTTCTTCTTGACAAACAACACCGGCGCATCCCAAGACGAAACACTGGGCCTAATGAAGCCCTTCTCAAGCAAGTCGTGCAACTGATCCTTTAACTCTTTCAACTCTGGCGGGGCCATACGATATGGCAGAATAGAAATGGGCTGGGTGCCCGGAACCAGATCAATGCAGAAATCAATATCCCTGTCGGGTGGCATACCCGGCAGGTATGAAGGGAAGACATCAGGAAACTCAAGAACAACGGGCACAGAATCAATCAAGGAAACCTCAGCACTAGAATCACGAACATACGCCAAGTAGACCAAACTCCCTTTCTCGACCATACGCCGAGCCTTCACATACGATATGACACAGCGGGTAGAATGACCTGGAGTCCCTCTCCACTCTAAACGAGGCATACCGATAAAACTAAGGTCACCGCCTTGGCATGGCAGTCCAAAATAGTATGGTAAGGTGATAACCAGCCCATCCTCAATATAATGTCGAAGTCAACCATGTCCAACAACAACAAATCTACTCGAGTCTCAAGACCTCCAATCACCCCAATACAAGAACGATGGGCTCGATCGACCACAATAGAATCACCCACTGGTGCAGACACATAAACATGAACACTCAATAAATCACTAGGCATGACCAGATGCGGCGCAAAATAAAACCGAAGCTTCTCTACCACAAACCAGAACAGTACCTGTACCTCCACCTCTAATACCTTTACCTCCACCTCTAATACCTTTACCTCCACAAGCCTCCAAAGACGTAGCTGATCTAACACCGGTCCGTTGTTGCTCGGTTGAAGAAGCAGTACATGACCTCGCCATTCACGAGAGGACAAGAGTAGAGGTTTCAATTTAGCACTGAGAGAACAAAATCGCACGACAGGAAAGAATAGAAGTGAAACTTTTCCTAACTCTGTAGCCTCTGGGGGATAAATACAGACGTCTCCGTACCGATCCCTCAGACTCTACTAAGCTTGTCTGTGAACTGTGAGACCCATGTAACTTAGAGCTCTGATACCAACTTGTCACGACCCGGATTTTCCACCCTCGGGAGTCGTGATGGCGCCTACTTGTAAAAGCTAGGCAAGCCAAATTTAATTACTTTTTCATTAATAACATAGTTTAACAGTTATCGGCAATGACACAAAAGCAACGAAATTAAATACTAAGCGGAAGTCTCAATATTATAGAAAGCTGAATAAAAAAAAATGCGGAAAATCTCAGCAAAAGCCTCTACCCAAGACTGGTCTCACAGTTTCACAGACGGTCTAAGAGTACTAAACATAAAGGTCTGAAAGAAATAACTCGACACTGTCTCCAGAAATACATGAAAGAAACAGGAATATAGATGAAAGGAGACGGTAGGGCCTGCGAACGCCTGCAAGGCTACCTCGGGTCTCGCTGGGCTGAAAGCTTGCTCCCACTCTATTGCTGCTGCTGTCTGAAGCCTGGGATCTGTGCAAAATAGCACAGAGTGTAGTATCAGCACAACCGACCCCATGTGCTGGTAAGTGCCTAGCCTAACCCCGGCGAAGTAGTGACGAGGCTAGGACCAGACCACCAAATAAACATGTGCAGATATATATACAAGTACAACGGAAAAGTAACAAGAAAATAACAATTTAAGCTAGGGAAGGGAGCATGCTTCAGGGGCAACAGTTAGGAATAGAATTTCAGGAATAATAAAGCGTACATCTACAATTTAACTTCTAGCAGTAAATGAAGAGATAAGGCAACTTTCATATTCAACTCATCTTGTTGCAGGCGTGCAACCCGATCCCAATTCTCAATATCTCGTGGTAGGCGTACCACCCGCTCCCATTTCAATATCACTCGTGGTAGGCGTACCACCCGCTCCCATTTCAATAAATCAACAGTTCCTCTAAAAGAAAATTTACTCTAACAAACGCAAAAATTAATACGAGTTCATAAGACAACAAGTACACAAAATCTATGATTTACTAAGGAAAACAAATAGTGACAAATAGCAATTAATTATGGATTATAAGGGGGCAATTAGGCAATTTAGTAATTTATATGTTGAATGTCACGTAGCAATTAGGTCACATAATCATGTAGCAATTAAGGCATAAATTCAAGACATAACGTTGCGCAAGGACACCTTGGTTCAATAATAACAAGTAACACGATAAAGGGAAATGTCAACGTAAAGAATCGCAGAAATAATGGAATAAGACAAGTAATGCACTTGAACTGATAACAATAGGAAAATCAATAAATAGAAGTAAAGGACAACATAACTCAATTATCAGCAAAGAAATCAAGAAAATCAAAGACAAATGCACGGCATCATGCACGGCATCACCCTTCGTGCCTTTACTCTCATCCTCACCAAGCAATTAGAATAACAAAATGTGCACGGCATCACCCTTCGTGCTTTTACTCTCTTTCCTCACATATAATCAATGGAATCGGCACGGAATGGTACATCGTGCGGCGCGGCATCACCCTTCGTGCTTTACACTCTTTCCTCACAATAAACAAACAATGCACGGCATCTCCCTTCGTGCTTTACACTCTTTCCTCACAATAAACAAACAATGCACGGCATCACCCTTCGTGCTTTACACTCTTTCCTCACAATAAACAAACAATGCACGGCATTACCCTTCGTGCTTTACTCTCTTCCTCACCTAAACAACAATCACAATCAAGGGCAAGGGAATAAACAGAATAGTAATAGAAATCCCGGCAAGGGAACACAATAAAACAATTAAATCCCGGCAAGGGTACAACATCAATAATCTCAACGTCCCGGCAAGGGAAAAGATCAATAACTCTTTCTCTTTCTTTCACTTTTATCACATAGTTCACATTATCACTCGAGCCAATGCTCCAAAGATTTACTTATCTCATATACCTTCACAATTTGTATTTCAACTCGAACCAACGCTCCACGAAGTTCAAAGATCACAATTGCTTTCACAAGATCTTTAAAATATGTAGAAATCATCAATTAAACATGGAAAATATAACAAAATCCCAACTATTCGCAAAATAAGGACTCACGGTCATGCTAGACACCAATGTATAGATACTCGTCACCATGCCCATACATCGTACCCAACAATTAGCAAGTAGCAAATAAGACTCAACTCCTATTCCCTCAAGCTAGGGTTAAACCAAACACTTACCTCAACTACCACGGCCAAATCAATCCACAACAACCGCTTTCCCTCTCGAATTCGGCTCCAACTCAATCAAATCTATACAATAATAACTTCATAATATCAATATATGCTAAACAAATCAAACCCAATGTCTAATTATAGATTTTCAAGATTTCTTTCCAAAAACCCCAAAATCGCCCGCGGGCCCGCTTGGTCAAAACGCAAGGTTCGGACCAAACCCATTTACCCACGAGCCCGAATATATAATTTGTTCTCAAATTCGATCCCAAAACGAGGTCTAAATCAAGAAAAAGTAAAAAGCCCTAACTCTACCCATTTTCCCCAATTTCTACCCTAAATTACATATTTTAGGCTTAGGAATTCAATAATAGTGATGGAAAATGAAGAAAACGAGTTAAGATTTACTAACCCAAGAAGTGTTGGTGAAAGAGAGCTTCAATGGATGCCTAAGGACCTTGGAGAAGAAGGAGCTCGTGTGAAACTTATGAAAATCCCGTCACTGTTCTGTTTTGGAATTAAATATAACTGGGCAAAAATTACCCTTCGCGTTCGCGGAAAGAGGGCCGCGTTCCCGAAGGGTAAACTTGGCAAGGCATCGCGTTCGCGATGGGAAGGCTGCGAACGCGAAGAGGAAACGCTGGGGTCCAGAAATTTGGTCTACGCGAACGCGTGGGACCACACGCGATCGCGATGAAGGGAGGCCAGGAAACTACGCGAACGCGGTCCAGTGTATGCGAACGCGATGAAGGAAATACTCAAGGCTTCGCGAACGCGGAAGAGGCGTCGCGAACGCGAAGAAGAATTTGTCTGCAACAGCTGAAGCTCAGTTTCTGCAATTTTTTTAAGTTTGAAACCACCCCGAAACACCGCCGAAACACTCCCGAGCCCTCGGGGTTCCTTACCAAACATACACACTAACTTAACAACATCCTACGAACTTAACCGTGCGATCAAATCGCCAAAATGACATCAAAACAACGAATCAAACCTCAAAATCACAAGTTTTTCTTCAAACTTCATAAACTTTCAAATTTAGAGTTTTAAGTCCGAAACACGTCAAACGACGTCCGTTTTTAACCAAACTTTACAGAAAGCGCTTAAACCATATATAAGATTTGTACCGGGCGCCGGAACCAAAATACGGGCCCGATACCATAGTCTTTTAATCAAATATTATTTCCAATTTCCTTAATTATTTCCAGAAAACAATTTCACACAAAAATTCATTTCTCAGGCTTGGGACCTCGAAATTCGATTTCGGGCATAAGCCCAAGTCCCATATTTTCCTACGGACCCTACGGGACCGTCAAATCACGGGTCCGGGTCCGGGTCCGTTTGCCCAAAATGTTGAGCGAAGTCAAATTTCATCAATTTAATATCATTATTTAGCATTTTCTCACAGAATTCATATTTAAGCTTTCCGGCTACGCGCCCGGACTGCACACGCAAATCGAGACAACCCTAAATAAGGTTTTCAAGGCCTCGGAAGCACGGAATAAATAGGAAAAGAGGTGATAACCCTTTGGGTCTTCACATTCTCCACCTCTAAAACAACCGTTCGTCCTCGAACGGACAAAAGAAAGAAGTACCTGAGTCGGGAAAAAGATGAGGATATTGACTCCGCATATCAGACTCGGACTCCCAGGTCGATGCCTCAGGAGGCTGTCCTCTCCACTGAACTCGAACAGAAGGAAAACTCTTGGATCTCAACTGACGAACCTGCCGGTCTAGAATGGCCACCGGCTCCTCCTCATAAGACAAGTCCTTGTCCAACTGGACAGTGCTGAAATCTAACACGTGAGCTGGATCGCCGTGATACCTCCGAAGCATGGATACATAAAAAAACTGGATGCACGGCTGATAAGCTAGGCGGCAATGCAAGTCTGTAAGCCATCTCTCCCACTCGATCAAGAATCTCAAACGGACCAATGAACCTAGGGCTAAGCTTGCCCTTCTTCCCCAAATCTCATCACGCCCTTCATAGGCGACACTCGGAGCAATACCCGCTCACCAACCATGAAAGCTACATCTCGAACCTTACGATCTGCATAGCTCTTTTGCCTAGACTGAGCTGAATGAAGCCAATCCTGAATGATCTTGACCTTGTCCAAGGCCTCCTGAACCAAATCTGTACCCAACAACCGAGCCTCTCCCGGCTCAAACCATCCAACCGGAGACCGACACCGCCTACCATATAAAGCCTCATAAGGAGCCATCTGGATGCTCGACGGGTAGCTGTTGTTGTAGGCAAACTCCGCTAAAGGCAAGAACTGATCCCACGAACCTCCAAAGTCAATAACACAAGCTCGGAGCATATCCTCCAAAATCTGAATAGTCCGCTCGGACTGGCCGTCCATCTGGGGATGAAATGTTGTGCTCAACTTAACCCGTATGCCCAACTCTCGCTGAACTGCTCTCCAGAAGCGCGAGGTAAATTGCGTACCCCGGTCCGAAATGATAGATGCCGGCACACCATGAAGGGGAACAATCTCCCGGATATAGATCTCAGCTAACCTCTCGGATGAATAGGAGACTGCCACAGGAATGAAATGCGTTGACTTGGTCAGCCTATCAACAATGACCCAAACTGCATCAAACTTCTTCTGGGTCAACGGAAGTCCAGTAACGAAGTCCATAGTGATCCTCTCCCACTTCCACTCGGGAAGCTCAATCCTCTGAAATAAACCACCAGGCCTCTGATGCTCATACTTAACCTGCTGACAATTCAAACACCGCGCCACATATGCCACAACATCCTTCTTCATTCTACGCCACCAATAATGCTGCCGCAAATCCTGATACATCTTCGCGGCGCCGGATGAATAGAGTACCTGGAACTATGGGCCTCCTCTAAAATCAACTCTCGAAGCCCATCCACATTAGGCACACAAATTCGCCCCTACAATCTCACAACTCCATCCGCATCTAAGGTAACCTGCTTGGCACCTCCTCGCTGCACCGTGTCTCTAAGGACACACAAATAGGGATCATCAAATTGCCGATCACGGATACGCTCCAATAATGAAGAACGAGCGACCGTGCAAGCTAACACACGACTGGGCTCAGAAACATCCAGTCTCATGAACTGATTGGCTAAAGCCTGAACATCCAAAGCAAACGGCCTCTGACTGACCGGAATATAAGCAAGACTGCCCATACAGGCCGACTTCCTACTCAAAGCATCGGCCACCACATTGGCCTTCCCCGGATGATATAAAATGGTGACATCATAATCCTTCAGCAACTCCAACCACCTTCTCTGCCTCAAATTCAACTCCTTTTGCTTGAACAAGTACTGAAGACTCTTGTGATCAGTGAACATCTCACACGCCACGCCATACAAATAATGCCTCCAAATCTTCGATGCGTGAACAATGGCTGCCAACTCTAAATCATGCACTGGATAGCCCTCCTTATGAATCTTCAACTGCCTCGAAGCATAGGCAATGACCTTGCCATCCTGCATCAACACTGCACCAAGCCCAATACGGGAAGCATCACAATAGACTGTATAAGGCCCTGAACCTGTGGGCAAAACCAATATCGGTGCCGTAGTCAGAGCTGTCTTGAGTTTCTGAAAGCTCGCCTCACACTCATCCGCCCATCTAAACTGGGCACCCTTCTAGGTCAACCTGATCATCGGAGCTGCAATAGATGAGAACCCCTCCACGAACCGACGATAGTAGCCAGCCAATCTCAAGAAACTCCGAATCTCTGTAGCTGATGCTGGTCTAGGCCAGTTCTTGACTGCCTCAATCTTCTTCGGGTCAACCTAAATACCCTCTGCTGATACGACATGACCCAGGAATGCAACTGAACTCAACCGAAACTCGCACTTCAAAATTTTTGCATATAGCTGACTATCCTTCAGAGTCTGAGGAACCACTCTGAGATGCTGCTCGTGCTCCTCCTGGCTGCGGGAGTATATCAATATATCATCAATGAACACTATCACGAATGAATCCAAATAAGGCCTGAACACTCGGTTCATCAAGTCCATGAAAGCTGCTGGGGCATTTGTCAACCCAAATGACATAACCAAGAACTCATAATGCCCATACCGAGTGCGGAAGGCTGTC
The DNA here is from genome assembly GCF_001879085.1 of Nicotiana attenuata. NCBI lineage: Eukaryota > Viridiplantae > Streptophyta > Magnoliopsida > Solanales > Solanaceae > Nicotiana > Nicotiana attenuata. Next base: position 89,871 of record NW_017672941.1, read on the forward strand.
TTAAGGACATCGGATGCCCTAATCCTCAACTGATGGTAGCCAGATCACAAGTCAATCTTGGAAAATACCCTGGCACCCTGAAGTTGATCAAACAAATCATCAACCCTTGACAGTGGATACTTATTCTTGACCGTTACCTTGCTCAATTGCCGGTAATCAATACACATCCTCATTGACCCGTCCTTCTTCTTGACAAACAACACCGGCGCATCCCAAGGCGAAACACTGGGCCTAATGAAGCCCTTCTAAAGCAAGTCGTGCAACTGATCCTTTAACACCTTCAACTCTGGCGGGCCATACGATATGGCAGAATAGAAATGGGCTGGGTGCCCGGAACCAGATCAATGCAGAAATCAATATCCCTGTCGGGTGGCATACCCGGCAGGTATGAAGGGAAGACATCAGGAAACTCAAGAACAATGGGCATAGAATCAATCAAGGAAACCTCAGCACTAGAATCACGAACATACGCCAAGTAGACCAAACTCCCTTTCTCGACCATACGCCGAGCCTTCACATACGATATGGCACTGCGGGTAGAATGACCTGGAGTCCCTCTCCACTCTAAACGAGGCATACCCGGTAAAACTAAGGTCACCGCCTTGGCATGGCAGTCCAAAATAGCATGGTAAGGTGATAACCAGTCCATCCTCAATATAATGTCGAAGTCAACCATGTCCAACATCAACAAATCTACTCGAGTCTCAAGACCTCCAATCACCCTAATACAAGAACGATGGGCTCGATCGGCAACAATAGAATCACCCACCGATACAGACACATAAATAGGAACACTCAATAAATCACTAGGCATGACCAGATGCAGCGCAAAATAAAATCGAAGCTTCTCTACCACAAACCAGAACAGTACCTGTACCTCCACCTCTAATACCTTTACCTCCACCTCTAATACCTTTACCTCCACAAGCCTCCGAAGACGTAGCTAATCTAACATCGGTCCGCTGCTGCTCGGCTGAAGAAGCGGTACATGACCTCGCCATTCACGAGAGGACAAGAGTAGAGGTTTCAATTTAGCACTGAGAGAACAAAATCGCACGACAGGAAAGAATAGAAGTGAAAGTTTTCCTAACTCTGTAGCCTCTGGGGGATAAATACAGACCTCTCCGTACCGATCCCTCAGACTCTACTAAGCTTGTGTGTGAACTGTGAGACCCATGTAACCTAGAGCTCTGATACCAACTTGTCACGACCCGGATTTTTCACCCTCGGGAGTCGTGATGGCGCCTACTCGTAAAAGCTAGGCAAGCCAAATTTAATTACTTTTTCATTAATAACATAGCTCCTTTTAACAATTATCAGCAATGATACAAAAGCAACGAAATTAAATACTAAGCGGAAGTCTCAATATTATAGAAAGCTGAATAAAAAAAATGCGGAAAATCTCAACAAAAGCCTCTACCCAAGACTGGTGTCACAGTTTCACAGACGGTCTAAAAGTACTACACATAAAGGTCTGAAAGAAATAACTCGACACTGTCTCCAGAAATACATGAAAGAAACAGGAATATAGATGAAATTAGACGCCAGGGCCTGCGAACGCCTGCAAGGCTACCTCGGGTCTCGCTGGGCTGGAAGCCTGCTCCCACTCTATTGCTGCTGCTGTCTGAAGCCTGGGATCTGTGCAAAATAGCACAGAGTGTAGTATCAGCACAACCGACCCCATGTGCTGGTAAGTGTCTAGCCTAACCCCGGCGACGTAGTGACGAGGCTAGGACCGGACTACCAAATAAACCTGTGCAGATATATATACAAGTACAATGGAAAAGTAACAAGAAAATAACAATTTAAGCTGGGGAAGGGAGCATGCTTCAAGGGCAACAGTTAGGAATAGAATTTCAGGAATAATAAAGCGTACGTCTACAATTTAACTTCTAGCAGTAAATGAAGAGATAAGGCAACTTTCATATTCAACTCATCTTGTTGCAGGCGTGCAACCCGATCCCAATTCTCATACCTCGTGGTAGGCGTACCACTCGCTCCCATTTTAGTAAATCAACAGTTCCTCTAAAAGAAAATTTACTCTAACAAACGCAACAATTAATACGAGTTCATAAGACAACAAATACACAAAATCTATGATTTACTAAGGAAAACAAATAGTGACAAATAGCAATTAATTATGGATTATAAGGGGCAATTAGGCAATTTAGTAATTTATATGTTGAATGTCACGTAGCAATTAGGTCACATAATCATGTAGCAATTAAGGCATAAATTCAAGACATAACGTTGCGCAAGGACACCTTGGTTCAATAATAACAAGTAACACGATAAAGGGAAATGTCAACGTAAAGAATCACAAAAATAATGGAATAAGACAAGTAATGCACTTGAACTGATAACAATAGGAAAATCAATAAATAGAAGTGAAGGACAACATAACTCAATTATCAGCAAAGAAATCAGGAAAATCAAAGACAAATGCACGGCATCGCCCTTCGTGCTTTTACTCTCATCCTCACTAAGCAATTAGAATAACAAAATGTGCACGGCATCACCCTTCGTGCTTTTACTCTCTTTCCTCACATATAATCAATGGAATTGGCACGGAATGGTACATCGTGCGACGCGGCATCACCCTTCGTGCTTTACACTCTTTCCTCACAATAGCAAACAATGCACGACATCACCCTTCGTGTTTTACACTCTTTCCTCACAATAAACAAACAATGCACGACATCACCCTTCGTGCTTTACACTCTTTCCTCACAATAAACAAACAATGCACGGCATCACCCTTCGTGCTTTACACTCTTTCCTCACAATAAACAAACAATGCACGACATCGCTCTTCGTGCTTTACTCTCTTCCTCACCCAAACAACAATCACAAACAAGGGCTCGGGAATAAACAAAATAGTAATAGAAATCTCGGCAAGGGAACACAATGAAACAATTAAATCCCGGCAAGGGTACAACATCAATAATCTCAACGTCCCGGCAAGGGAAAAGATCAATAACTCTTTCTCTTTCTTTCACTTTTATCACCTAGTTCACATTATCACTAGAGCCAATGCTCCAAAGATTTACTTATCTCATATACCTTCATAATTTGTATTTCAACTCGAACCAACGCTCCACGAAGTTCAAAGATCATAATTGCTTTCACAAGATCTTTACAATATGTAGAAGTCATCAATTAAACATGGAAAATATAACAAAATCCAACTATTCGCAAAATGACTCACGGTCATGCTAGACACCAATGTATAGATACTCGTCATCATGCCTATACATCGTACCCGACAATTAGCAAGTAGCAAATAAGACTCAACTCCTATTCCCTCAAGCTAGGGTTAAACCAAACACTTACCTCAACTTCCATGGCCAAATCAATCCACAACAACCACTTTCCCTCTCGAATTCGGCTCCAACTCAATTAAATCTACACAATAATGACTTCATAATATCAATATATGCTAAACAAATCAAACCAATGTCTAATTATAGATTTCCAAGCTTTCTTTCCAAAAATCCCAAAATCGCCCCCGGGCCCGCTTGGTCAAAACACAAGGTTTGGACCAAAATCAAATCCCCCATTCACCCACGAGCCCGAATATATAATTTGTTCTCAAATTCGACCCCAAAACGAGGTCTAAATCAAGAAAAAGTAAAAATCCCTAACTCTACCCATTTTCTCCAATTTCTACCCTAAATTACATGTTTTAGGCTTAGGAATTCAACAAATATTGATGGAAAATGAAGAAAACGAGTTAAGATTTACCAACCCAAGAAGTGTTGGTGAAAGAGAGCTTCAATGGATGCCTAAGGACCTTGGAGAACAAGGAGCTCGTATGAAACTTATGAAAATCCCGTCACTGTTCTGTTTTGGAATTAAATATAACTGGGCAAAAATTGCCCTTCGCCTTCGCGGAAAGAGGGCCGCATTCGCGAAGGGTAAACTTGGCAAGGCATCGCGTTCGCGATGGGAAGGTTGCGAACGCGAAGAGGAAAGGCTAGGGTCCAGAAATTTGGTCTACGCGAACGCGTGGGACCACACGCGATCGCGATGAAGGGAGGCCAGGAAACTACGCGAACGCGGTCCAGTGTATGCGAACGCGATGAAGGAAATACTCAAGGCTTCGCGAACGAGGAAGAGGCATCGCGAACGCGAAGAAGAATTTGTCTGCAACAGCTGAAGCTCAGTTTCTGCAATTTTTTTAAGTTTGAAACCACCCCGAAACACCTCCGAAACACTACCGAGCCCTCGGGGCTCCTAACCAAATACACACACTAACTCAATAACATCCTACGAACTTAACCGTGCGATCATCACCAAATTGACATCAAAACAAAGAATCAAACCTCAAAATCACAAGTTTTTCTTCAAACTTCATAAACTTTCAAATTTAGAGTTTTAAGATCGAAACACGTCAAACGACGTCCGTTTTCAACCAAACTTTACAGAAAGCGCTTAAACCATATATAAGACTTGTACCGGGCGTCGAAACCAAAATACGGGCCCGATACCATAGTCTTTTAATCAAATATCATTTCTAATTTCCTTAATTATTTCCAGGAAACAATTTCACACAAAAATTTATTTCTCGGGCTTGGGACCTCGGAATTCGATTCCGGGCATACGCCCAAGTCCCATATTTTCCTACGGACCCTCCGGGACCGTCAAATCACGGGTCCAAGTCCGTTTGCCTAAAATGTTGACCGAAGTCAAATTTAATCAATTTAATATTAAAATTTAGCATTTTCTCATAGAATTCATATTTAAGCTTTCCGGCTATGCGCCCGGACTGTGCACGCAAATCGAGGCAACCCTAAATGAGGTTTTCAAGGTCTCGGAAGCACGGAATAAATAGGAAAACAGGTGATTACCCTTTGGGTCGTCACACCTAAACTGATTATTGTTCATGTACAATTCCCCAATTGAAATAGAAGAGGGCGTCTTTTAAGTATTGGTGTCAATGAAATGAGGATACAAAAAAATGTGATAAGCTTAAACATGTTAGTTAATACAACTATATTGACAACATAGCGGCTATAAAATAGGGAAGGTTGATCCATAATTGCAAAGAATTTGCACTCATTGATATGTATTTTAAATGGGGATAATTGAAGGAAGCTGAAATTTATCTCAATAACCCCATGAGAATAGTAACATACTGGCATTTAGTTAATTACTCATATCTCGAATGCTTATGAGAATTGAGATTTTTTTTTTTTTTTTTTTGCAGTATTTCATACGCTTTTAATCTTTTCTCACTTTTTTTTCCTATGCGTGTATATTCTAGATAATGAGCATACAATGATGAACCAAAGTTAAAGTATAGTATATTAAGTAATAAACTTAAAGTCCAAGATGTGCTAAAAATATACTAACATATTTAAGAAAATTGATCAAGGGCATGTAGAAGATGAAAAATTAAAGAGATCATTAAACTGATGTTGCTCACAGGCTTCATATCAAGCAAATTGTATAACATCATTATTTATTATGAAATATTTATATCAAGCAAATTGTATAGTATCATTATTTTTCATGGAATATCTATTAGGGCGGCGGAATAAAAGTTTTACTGGAGTCTCAAAATATACTTAATGTTTGGTTGTAAAGATGATATCAACACTAACAAATTAAAATATACAGTGTAGATTGTTCTTTTTAATTCTCCGCGCATCGCGCGGGTACTAATACTAATTTTATAAAAGCCACATAAATATTAAAATAACATAAACATTATTTTAAAAGTAGTATTTAAGTTATATATAAAAAGTTAAATGAAAGAGTATAAAAAATAATGAATATCGATCCTATTTAACTAACTCAATAAAGGAAAAAGTTCTACCCAAAGAATCCTAAAGAGCCTAAATTTTAATTCTACTTAAACTAAATATTAATTACTAGTAAACTTAGCCGCGCTTCGCGCGAGTGTAAAATTAAATTACAAATTATAAATTGTATATTTACTTTAAAGAAAAAAAATATAGAAGAAACTTTTTATTGTTGAAAAGTAAAATTAATGTGTAGACATTAATACCTATATATTTAGCTTAAAATGTTTGTTTCCACCAAGGAAAAGGGAATTCAATCAATGAATTTAGACACTATTCCTCTTTTTATAAGAAAGAGAACACTCATAGATAACATACATTTGGAGTCAATTTATATTACAATTCATATAATGAGTTTAGATATAATATTTTAAAAAGTATATATATTTGTCGCAAAAATTATTTCGTACACACATACACAATATATAGATTAGCCAATCATGAATGTGTTTGCATAACCCAAAAGTTAATTAGAACCACCCGTCAAAACCAGGCCTCTATTTGTCGGAATAGTTGATAGCTAAATTTTGCACACTGCCATGCCATTATCGAATTAAATTAATTATGCTTTGAGATAAGAGTAAAAAAGACGATTCACAAGATAAAGGGGAAAGAAACAAAAGTAAAACTATATTAAATTAATTAAATCCAACAAAAATTCCAAAAGAAAAAGTTAAAGGGGACATTTGATATACAGGAACAAAAACACCAGTGTCATCCCTTCCGGTCGAATAATCAACATTAGACATGATTGTCAAGATCATTGTTTGCTCAAAAGTTATCACATATCTTATAAGTATAAAACAATATAAATAAATCACGGGAAAATCATAGCAAACCGTAATAATCCGTAGGACCGCATGAAGGAAACGAAAATAAGTATTCAGGATTAGGGGGAGAAACATTAAAAACCTTTATTGATAATATTGGTTTGGTCTGCCTCTCCATGAAGAGGTTCAGAGCCTTACAATGGTGTTTTCACTTCCCATGAGATGGGTATCTTTTTCTCTTCTCTCTCTCTCTTCTCAATAGTGGTGAAGAAGCAAGCCCCCTTTCTAGGGCTTCCACTCTTAGTATTTATAGATGTGAGCTTCGTGAGCTGGCAATAAATGGCCGTGGCCATGCTGAGGTTCCGTCCCCATGGGGGAATGAATGGGCCGTACCCTCGTAGATTAAATCGGACAAGAGTCGAATCCTCTTATGAATAAGTGGCCATACCACTTATTAATTATGGATTAGCTCAAGACGAGATTAACTCCGTTAATTACCGTGAGGTCAGATTCTGACCCATACAGTTAGTCCCTCCGCTTATTGAGGTCGTGTTTCGGCCGAGCTCGATGAGCGGATTTCATCGATTGTGATTTGAAAAAACTCGAATAAGGGGGTCGACTTATTGACGGCGGCGGCCTTAGCCGTTTACACGTTGGAGATGGCCGTAGCCTTTCATATATTGGAGAGCCTTTCATACATTAGAGATGGCTGTAGCCTTTCATATATTGGGGATGGCCGTAGCCTTTCATATATTAGAGACGGCCGTAGCCTTTCATATATTGGGGATGGCCGTAGGGAATGAGTATGCGCCGGGTACGTATTGGGTCACGTCCAGAATTTTGAAGGCGTACGGCACATTCTTTCAGCGTTCGCAGGCCGTTGCGATTATTCTGATGGCGGGACGTTGGCGGATGGCTGAGAAGCCGGTTCGCGGAGCTTGTCATAATGACGCATGCTTCGGCAGAACCGAACCGTTTTACGGTTGGTCGTGCAGTTAACGATGGCTATTTGGTTTCGCGAAAGCCATTTATGTTGCCTATAAAGGTGGGTTGAGGCATTCATTTCTCATATCTTCATTGTTCATCTGAGAGAGATTCTGAGGAAACTTTTTCATTTTGCTAATTCATCTTCTCCTTTCTTTCCTTTGATTGTGATAACCTTTGTCTTGCCCACCGAATTCTATCCCTTTCTCTTTAGTAGATCAACAATGGCAGGCAGTTCTTCCCACGATGCTCTTCCGATAGATTTTCCGGTAGTTGAAGGGCCACCTCCGACAATGGGAGGTGCAGAACAGATAGAGACCGGAGAAGTTCCGTCGGTTGACGAGTTAGTTCCTCGGCCCGGAGGTCTGGTGATTGATTTCACTGTCGACGGTGGAGAGGAGGTGGCGTGAACAAAAGAAAGCGACCACTTTCACCAAAATGGCGAAGGAGTATAAAGAGGTTCGTGCCAAGCATCAGGCGTTGGCGGACATGCTTAAGCAGGACCCCCAGTTCCGGACGTTCCGTGAGGGCTTTGAGGAATCAGAGGCTCTTTTGAAGAAGAGAACGGCTGAGCTGAAGGAGATTGATGAGCAGCTGATGGTTGCTTTGGATCGAAATATCGAGCTGGATCCCTCCTTCAGTCAAAAGAGGAGGACTTGGAGATAAGCCGTGGGGTGGCGGCGGAGGCTGCGGAACTGCGGGCCCAGGTCACGGCCCTTACAGCTGAGCTTGATGCTAGGACGGCCGAAGTTGAGGTTCTCAGGTGAACTGCCCCACAGGATGCCGTGCATCATGAGGCACACGAGATGTGGGTGTATCATGATGCCAGGTTGGTCATTTTTGAGGAGCTTTTGGCGGCAGGTCGAGCTTCCGAGGCGAAAGTTGAAAGGCAACGGCACTTGACCCGTGTTGCCCGTGAAGCGGCCGGTTATGGCTCCAACTCGCCTGGTAGGGAGGGCTGTAATTCTGAGGACGTCAACCGTTTGGACTCCAGTTTCCAAGGCTTGTCAGTCTGGAGACGGCAACGGACCGGACGGCGACCCGGCGGGTCGTGACGGGAGGGGTGGTGAAGGCTCTTAGGGTTTGTATGTATATATATTTCTTGTGTAGATGGGGCCTTTTCTAAGGCCAGTTATATGTATATCTTTTGGAGATAAATGAAATATGACTTCTGTTTCCCCCTTTTTTTTGTGTCACTGTCTCTCTTTCGTTCTTTAGAGCTTTTGTTGCGCTTTTTGTTGACCGTCGGCGTTGGCGGCCCTAGTCGAATTTAGATCGACGACTTTAGTCGTGATGGAATCGATGGCCTTATCCATAAAGGCAACTTTGAATGTCGTCGAGTCGTTTACCCACCGCAGTCGAATCTAGGTCGACCGCTGGCGGCGATGGCCTTAGCCATAATATAGTTGGTGGCCTTAGCCAGGTAGGCGACTTCGACTGTCGTCGAGTTGTTTACTCACCGTAGTCGAATCTAGGTCGACCGTTGGCGGCGATGGCCTTAGCCATAATATAATTGATGGCCTTAGCCATGTAGGCGACTTCGACTGTCGTCGAGTCGTTTACTCACCGTAGTCGAATCTAGGTCGACCGTTGGCGGCGATGGCCTTAGCCATAATATAATTGGTGGCCTTACTTTTTCCACTCGGTGCGGGTGAGTCTTAGCCGTTGTTTGGCGATAGCGGCGCTTAGCCTTAGTCCCAGTTCGGACGCGGCCGAACTACCGGTCGCGATGGTAAAAAATGCGGCCTCGTAGTTTGATCGGGGCCGAACTTTGCGTGGCTCGAATCTTAATTCGAGTTGGAGAACTTACTTGAATGGCGAGGGTGCCTATCCTGCGCTTCGATTTGTTGGAGGTCGGGCTTTGCTTTCACAGATGAAGGCGTTTGGCCTGAGTCTCGGTTCAACTGTGGTTGAACTTGCTAAAGTTGAGGACGAAGGCGTCCATCTTTGTAGTTCGAGCGAGGTCGAGCTCGTTGGATTTAATGGCGAAGGCACATAGCCTGAGTCTTGGTTCAATAGTGGTTGAACTTGCTAAGGTTGAGGACGAAGGCGTCCATCCTTGTAGTTCGAGCGAGGTCGAGCTCGTTGGATTTAATGGCGAAGGCACATAGCCTGAGTCTTGGTTCAACCGTGGTTGGACTTATTGGCGAAGGCACGTAGCCGGAGTCCCAGTTCGACTGTTGTTGGACTTTGTTAAATTTGGTGGCGAAGGCACATAGCTTGAGTCCCGGTTCAACCGTAGTTGAACTTTTTGGCGAAGGCGCATAGCCTGTCTTGGTTCAACCGTAGTTGAACTTTTTGGTGAAGGCGCATAGCCTGTCTTGGTTCAACCGTAGTTGAACTTGTTGGCGAAGGCGCATAGCCTGTCTTGGTTCAACCGTAGTTGAACTTTTTGGTGAAGGCGCATAGCCTGAGTCCCAGTTCGACCGTAGTTGAACTTGTTAGTGAAGGCGCATAGCCTGAATCTTGGTTCAACCGTAGTTGAACTTGCTGGCAAAGGCGCATAGCCTTGATTTAATGACGAAGGCGCTTAGCCTGAGTCTTGGTTCAACCGTAGTTGAACTTACTGGCGAAGGCGCATAGCCTGAATCTTGGTTCAACCGTAGTTGAACTTGCTGGCGAAGGCGCATAGCCTTGATTTAATGGCGAAGGCGCTTAGCCTGAATCTTGGTTCAACCGTAGTTGAACTCACTGGCGAAGGCGCATAGCCTGAATCTTGGTTCAACCGTAGTTGAACTTACTGGTCGAAGGCGCATAGCCTTGATTTAATGACGAAGGTGTTTAGCCTGAGTCTTGGTTCAACCGTAGTTGAACTTACTGGCGAAGGCGCATAGCCTGAATCTTGGTTCAACCGTAGTTGAACTTACTGGTCGAAGGCGCATAGCCTGAATC
>NW_017672941.1:102367-142685 GCF_001879085.1 Nicotiana attenuata
GGCTTCCCCTCTTTAGATTTTATAGATGTAACGCTTCGTGAGCTGGCCAATAAACTGGCCGTGGCCACGACTGAAGGTTCCGTCCCCATGGGGGAATGAATAGGCCGTGCCCTCGTAGATTAAATCGGACAAGAGTCGAATCCTCTTATGAATAAGTGGCCATACCACTTATTAATTATGGATTAGCTCAAGACGAGATTAGCTCCGTTAATTACCGTGAGGTCAGATTCTGACCCATACAATCATGAAATCAACACAAACCATGTGTTGCAATGTATGAATAGCCAAACAAAGGTACAATAATACAATTATATTCTAGATCTCTTTTCCTTAAAATATATATTTCTTGGTAACTCTTCTGAATATTAAAAAATTCTTTCATTTTCTTGAATGTTGTGTCATTGCAATACTACTATGATAAATTTTGCAAAAATAGAAATGACATGAAATATGAAAATTAAATGATTGCAATTTTATGAAATATATATAAAAGGATGGTCGATATAGCATATACATAGCTGAGTGCAATTCGATTGTCTGGCGTCGTTAGACCTTAACTCCTAAGTGTGTAACGACCCGACCGGTCATTTTGGGTATCAGCACTTCGCTTGGTGTTTTGAGGGCTTAAGTATCTCCGCATGATGTATTATGACTTGCGTAAATCGTCGGTATTGGTTTTCGAGTTATCCGGAATCGATTTGGAAGAATGAACTTCAAGATTTGAGTACTAAGTTGGAAGAATTGACCAAGTTTGACTTTTTAGCATTTGACCTCGGAGTGGAGTTTCATCAGTTCCATTAGCTCCGTTGGATGATTTTGGACTTAGGAGCGCGTCCGGATTGTAATTTAGAGGTCCGCAATGGAATTAGTCTTGAATTGGCGAAAGTTGGATTTTTGGGAAGTTTGACCGGGAGTGGATTTTTTCATATCGGGGTCGGATTTCAATTTCGGAAGTTGGAATAGGTCTGTAATATCAAATGTGTCTTGTGTGTGGATTTGAGGTCAATCGGAGGTGATTTGATAGGTTTCGGCATCGGTGGTGGAAGTTGAAGTTTTAAAGTTCATTAATTTCGACTTGAGGTGTGATTAATCGTTTCAAGGTTGCCATGCATGTTTGAAGCTTCGGATAGGTTCATATTGTCATATGGAACTTGTCTGCAAAATTTGGCGCCATTCGGAGTTAATTTGATATGGTTCAGATGCTCGGTTGTGATTCTAGAAGTTCTTGAAGTTTAGTTTGATTTTCATGCGTTTTGGCATCTGATTCGTGGATTTAGAAGTTATTTGATGTTTTGAGCGCGCGAGCGAGTTCATGTCGTATTTATAGACTTGTGTGCACATTTGGTTTGCAGCCCCGAGGGCTCGGGTGAGTTTCGGATTGGTTTTCGGAATATTCTTGCATAGTTTTTAATTTTTGGTTCTGGTATCTTCGCATTTGCGATGTTTTGATCGCAAATATGGCCATCGCATTTGCGAAGCCTAGGTAACTGGGCAGCTTTTGGCATTTGCGATGAACCAGCCGCATATGCGAAGGCTGGTCTTCGCATTTGCAAAGTTTTTGTCGCAAATGCGACCTCAGCAGAAATCTCCAGGTTCGCAATTTCGATGTGTTTTTCGCAATTGCGGGGTTCGCATTTGCGAATCCCCTGTCACAAATGCGACATCTGCAACCTGTTAAGTGCTGAGAATTCCGAGTTTTTACTTCATTTGTCATATTTTTGAACCCTAGCTTCGAGGTGAGGCGATTTTGAGAGGGGATTTTAATACCAAATCATTAGGTAAGTATCTTTAATCAAATACAACTATATTTCATGATTTTATACAAGATTTAACATCAAACTCATGGGAAACTGTGGAAATATTTGGGGATTTTGTCAAAGTTTTGAAAAATGAAAATTTGATATTTGAGAGTCGAATAAGACTCGGATTTGAAAACAAAACACATATTTGGACTCGCGGGGCTATGGGTAGTCAAGACCTACCTTTGGATCCGGGTTTTGATCGGGCGGGACCGGGGTTTGACTTTTGTTGACTTTTTAGAAATTGAATAAAAATCATAGCTTTATTAATTGAAATTGTTTTCTCTTGCATTGTGCGGTGTATTCAAGTCGTCATTGGCTAGATTGAGTCGAGCAGAGGCGAATTGGTAGAGGAAAAGGCTAAATTGAGTGTTGGATTAGCCGAATTGAGGTAACTGCTTTGCCTGGCTTTGTTGAGAGAACTTTTCCTCCTATTTGTCATTTGTATGCTACATGCAGGGGTGATACACGAGCGTATATGTATGTGCCAGGGTTAATCATGCTCGGGGGGTGGATTATGTTATATTTGTGTTTGTAGAATTTTGGTGAGATTCTGCTTAATGCCTTACTTGACTCTTAGATACTGAGGACATAAAATAAAATGATAGATATCAAGACTTAGTTTGTTATAACTTGATCAACTGGATGAAAATTGTAAGAATACATTGGCGTGTCTAATTTGGTCACCTCTATGCGAAATCATTACTACATTACTACAATCGATATTCTTGAGATGCTAGACTCTATACTTTGTCACACCTCCTTTTTCCCGAAGGATAGAGAGTTTTTCCAATTAAAGTGACATTAATAGAAATGGGATTATTTATTTAATTTCAGAGTCGCCACTTGGAATAATTTATGGTGTCCCAAGTCACCATTATATTTTAAATCCCAAATCGAGGAAATTGACTCTATTTTATGGTCTGCGAACAAGAAGACCGGGTAAGGAATTCTGTTAACCCGAGAGAAGGTGTGAGGCACTCCCGAGTTTCGTGGCTTTAGCATGGTCGCTCAACTATTAATAATTTGCCTAAATATCTGATTTATTACCTGTTTTAAACCTATGGTGCATTTTACCTTTTAAAACGCTTTTTGTACTTAGTGAATTTATTTGAACAAGTCGCCATGTTGCGCACTCGTTTATTTTTTGTACACATTGCGAATCGCATCACGGGAACCGTACCCACGGTCTACAACATGTTTATTTTATTATTGTTTGAACTATGATCGGGTCACATGAAATGCGCACCCAAATTGGGGGATTACGTATCGTGACTATGCCACGAGAACCGTATCCATAGTCACGATGATTTATTAATCGCGCCTAAAGCAAGCTACGATGTTCGTAAGTTATTTATTTCCTAAAGTTTGAGATTATTGCAAAGTTTAAGAAATATGGAAATTGCAACATGGTGGAAAGATGTATAATTAGTTACTTGGCTTAATAGAATTTTAACACAAATTGCATTCAGTTATCGGAGTCCATATTAATTAACAAGTCCTCTTTTCATGACTGCTTGGTTCCCAGTAGAATGGTCAATTGAATTGCAAATTACAAAATCAGTAGCTCTCATTTTACAAATAATGGCATGGCAGCTTTTCGAAAGCCCTCTCAAATCTAAGCCTATCTATGTCTAATTATTCTAAGAAAAGAATTAACTAATAACCAATTTCAACAAATAGAAATCAACAATCATACAACCACATATGAATTGAATAACGTATACATACACGGTCAATCCCAGAATTGGCCACAAACTTCAATTAAGGTAATCAATCACTAAAAAAACAGTGATTGCCCCTTTTACAGTAATAGCTAGTTTTAACTTTCATTTTCCATCCAATTAATCAACTTAAATGCTATATCAATCAGCAGGGCTTAACATGCCTACTTGTTCAACTAAACACACTACTATTATTAGAGATTAATAGAGAAGAAGCTCTCAAACAAATTCAGTCATTAAACATGCTATACTTATAAAATTAGACAGAAAATAGCTCAGATTTCATTAATGATTTCAACTAAAAGTAATAGAGGTATACACACGTACCTAGGCAATAAGCACAACTGAGATTGACAAATGAAGGTCTGGCCACTTAAAGCTAGAGCTCAACAGTTTTGAAACAGCCAAAATCATCAACATAATCACAAATTTGAACTTCAATAGCTTACACAAACCCAGATATGGTTTTCGGATTTTTTAAAAGTCCAAACTCATTCATTTTTTAATAGTATATGATGTGCATGTGTATCTTCAGAGAACATATGGGTGAGATGAGGAAGGAGATTGGAAGGATGGCTATGATTTTTGGAAAGGGAGGTGGAGTCTCTGTTTTTTGATGCCTAATGGAGCCCCGTCGATGATCTTTCTAAAAGGGAGGGGATCTTTGTTATGTTGATTCTCTGTTTTTTGTTGCAGAGAGAACGAGCGAGATGGAGGGGGGGGGGGGGAGGGGGTGACGGCGTTAGGTTAAGAATGGGGAAGATCCTTTTGTTATGTGTGAGATCTGATATTATATGGAATTATGGATTAGGTTTTTTAATTAAAGGGGAGGGAGACCGGTTGGGCCTAGCAGGCGTGGGCTTCGGCGGTTTTTGAGGGAATTGGGCCATGCAAATTGGCCCATGTCCGAAAGTAGACCCAAAAATATCTTATCCCCCCTTTTTCTTTCTTTGTTTTCTTTTCCCTTTGATTTTAAATTCTTGAACAAATTAATTAAAATCCTAATTAAATCTAACTTAAATCTCATTAGCAAACTAATTCTATTTATCCATTAACAAAAGCATGAAATAATTTGTTTGAATTTTTTATGTATTAATTCTAACAGTTAAAGAGTAGTTTATTCCTAAAAATGCAAATCAAACCTAAGATGGCATGAAATTAAAATGTGACAATTTTTTAAGGTTTTTCTATGATTTTAAAATATTAAACATGCATGAAATGCAACTAAATAAAGAAAAACTCCTAAAATTCACTAAAATTATTTTTGATCTATTTTTAGGAGTTATTTCCATGTGGGGCAAAAATTAGGTGCTCACAGCTGCCCCTCTTTGCTCGAGAACGTGAAGAGTTTTCGGGCAAAGATAAAGTGAGCAATTACGAGCAATATTTAATCAAATACAACTATATTTCATGATTTTATACAAGATTTAACATCAAACTCATGGGACAACTATGGAAAAATTTGGGGATTTTGTCAAAGTTTTGAAAAATGAAAATTTGATATTTGAGAGTCGAATAAGACTCGGATTTGAAAACAAAATACATATTTGGACTCGCGGGGCTATGGGTAGTCAAGACCTACTTTTGGACCCGGGTTTTGATCGGGCGGGCCCGGGGTTGACTTTTGTTGACTTTTTAGAAATTAAATAAAAATCATAGCTTTATTAATTGAAATTATTTTCTCTTGCATTGCGTAGTGTATTCAAGTCGTCATTGGCTAGATTGAGTCAAGCAGAGGCGAATAGGTAGAGGAAAAGGCTAAATTTAGTGTTGGATTAGCCGAATTGAGGTAAGTGCTTTGCCTAGCTTTGTTGAGAGAACTTTTCCTCATATTTGTCATTTGTATGCTACATGCGGGGTGATACACGAGCGTATATGTATGTGCCAGGGTTAATCATGCTCGGGGGTGGATTATGTTATATTTGTGTTTGTAAAATTTTGGTGAGATTCTGCTTAATGCCTTACTTGACTCTTAGATACTGAGGACATAAAATAAAATGATAGATATCAAGACTTAGTTTGTTATAACTTGATCAACTGGATGAAAATTGTAAGAATACATTGGCATGTCTAATTTGGTCATCTCTATGCGAAATCATTACTACATTACTACAATCGATATTCTTGAGATGCTAGACTCTATACTTTGTCACACCTCCTTTTTCCCGAAGGATTGAGAGTTTTTCCTATTAAAGTGATATTAATAGAAATGGGATTATTTATTTAATTTCAGAGTCGCCATTTGGAATAATTTATGGTGTCCCTAGTCACCATTATATTTTAAATCCCAAATCGAGAAAATTGACTCTATTTTATGGTCTGCGAACACAGAAGACCGGGTAAGGAATTCTGTTAACCCGGGAGAAGGTGTGAGGCACTCCCGAGTTCCGTGGTTTTAGCACGGTCGCTCAACTATTAATAATTTGTCTAATTATCTGATTTATTACCTGTTTTAAACCTATGTTTCATTTAACCTTTTAAACCGCTTATTGTACTTAGTGAATTTATTTGAACAAGTCGCCATGTCGCGCACTCGTTTATTTTTTGTACACATTGCGAATCGCATCACGACAACCGTACCCACGGTCTACAACATGTTTATTTTATTATTGTTTGAACTATGATCGGGTCACATGAAATGCGCACCCAAATTGGGGGATACGTATTGTGACTATGCCACAGGAACCGTACCCATAGTCACGATGATTTATTAATCGCGCCTAAAGCAAGCTAGGATGTTCGCAAGTTGTTTATTTCCTAAAGTTTGAGATTATTGCAAAGTTTAAGAAATATGGAAATTGCAACATGGTGGAAAGATGTATAATTCGTTACTTGGCTTAAAAGAATTTTAACACAAATTGCATTCAGTTATCGGAGTCCATATTAATTAAGAAATCCTCTTTTCATGACTGCTTGGTTCCCAGTAGAATGGTCAATTGAATTGCAAATTACAAAATCAGTAGCTCT
This sequence comes from Nicotiana attenuata, assembly GCF_001879085.1. NCBI lineage: Eukaryota > Viridiplantae > Streptophyta > Magnoliopsida > Solanales > Solanaceae > Nicotiana > Nicotiana attenuata. The sequence continues at coordinate 108,858 of NW_017672941.1, forward strand.
CATGTTACAAATAATGGCATGGCAGCTTTTCGAAAGCCCTCTCAAATTTGAGCCTATCTATGTCTAATTATTCTAAGAAAAGAATTAACTAATAACCAATTTCAACAAATAGAAATCAACAATCATACAACCACATATGAATTGAATAACGTGTACATACACGGTCATTCCCAGAATTGGCCACAAACTTCAATTAAGGTAATCAATCACTAAAAAACAGTGATTGCCCCTTTTACAGTAATAGCTAATTTTAACCTTCATTTTCCATCCAATTAATCAACTTAAATGCTATATCAATCAGCGGGGCTTAACATGCCTACTTGTTCAACTAAACACACTACTATTATTAGAGATTAATAGAGAAGAAGTTCTCAAACAAATTCAGTCATTAAACATGCTATACTTATAAAATTAGACAGAAAATAGTTCAAATTTCATTAGTGATTTCAACTAAAAGTAATAGAGGTATACACACATACCTAGGCAATAGGAACAACTGAGATTGACAAATGAAGGTCTGGCCACTTAAAGCTAGAGCTCAACAGCTTTGAAACAGCCAAAATCATCAACATAATCACAAATTTGAACTTCAACAGCTTACACAAACCTAGATCTGGTTTTCGGATTTTTTAAAAGTTCAAACTCATTCATTTTTTATAGTATATGATGTGCATGTGTATCTTTAGAGAACATATGAGTGAGATGAGGAAGGAGATTGGAAGGATGGCTATGATTTTTGGAAAGGGAGGTGGCGTCTCTATTTTTTGATGCCTAATGGAGCCCCGTCGATGATCTTTCTAAAAGGGAGGGGATCTTTGTTATGTTGATTCTCTGTTTTTTGTTGCAGAGAGAACGAGCGAGATGAAGGAGGGGGGGGGGGGGAGGGGACGGTGTTAGGTTAAGAATGGGGAAGATCCTTTTGTTATGTGTGGGATATGATATTATATGGAATTATGGATTAGGGTTTTTAATTAAAGGGGAGGGAGACCGGTTGGGCCTAGCAGGCGTGGGCTTCGGTGGTTTTTGAGGGAATTGGGCCATGCAAATTGGCCCATGTCCGAAAGTAGACCCAAAAATAGCTTATCCCCCCTTTTTCTTTCTTTGTTTTCTTTTCCCTTGGATTTTAAATTCTTGAACAAATTAATTAAAATCCTAAATTAAATCTAACTTAAATCTCATTAGCAAACTAATTCTATTTATCCATTAACAAAAGCATGAAACAATTTGTTTGAATTTTTTATGTATCAATTCTAACAGTTAAAGAGTAGTTAATTCCTAAAAATGCAAATTAAACCTAAGATGGCATGAAATTAAAATGTGACAATTTTTTAAGGTTTTTCTATGATTTTAAAATATTAAACATGCATGAAATGCAACTAAATAAAGAAAAACTCCTAAAATTCACTAAAATTATTTTTGGTCTATTTTTAGGAGTTATTTCCACGTGGGGCAAAATTAGGTGCTCACAGTTGCTCCTCTTTGCTCGAGAACGTGAAGAGTTTTCGGAAAAATATAAAGTGGGCAATTACGATCAATTTTTGCCCGTTTGATACTCCATTTGGAAGCATTTTTTAAAAAAAAAGTCTGACCGAACCTTGCTTCGGAGGTTGCCTACATATGTCACGACCCAAATTTTACTTCAGGTCGTGATGGCGCCCAACACCATTGTCAGGCAAGCCAACGCGGAAATATTAATAAGTTCTAGTTTTACTTTTTCCAAAACAGTTAACACAAATTCTATACTTGAATTCAAAACAAGAAATATTTAGCATCGAATCGCAATAGTTATACAATCCCAAAAGAATAGTCTACTAATGTGTGTGCCAAGACCTGGTGTCACAAGTATATGGGCATCTAGTAGAATACACAAAAGAATAATCTACCCTACTGTCCGAACTAGGATAGACAGCAAAAGAACAATACAGAAAGACTCCACACGCTGCGAGTCTGCATAGGAAAGGAGCAGCTCACCGTGGAATCTCGGACTACGATCAAACGTGCGCACCAGACTGATTGTAATGACCCGACTGGTCGTTTCGCTTTTTAGAACCCCGTTCCCCTAAATAAGACTTCCCGCGCTTGCCTTAACTAATTTACGACCTGCGGGGATGGTTGGTTTGGGATTTGGAGGAGTTTGGGTTGAAATAAGCACACTTGATTCTTTAAGATTTTCTTAAAAGTCTAAGTTTGACTTTGGTCAATATTTTTAGTAAACGGACCCGAACTCATTATTTGACGGTCCTGGAGGGTCCGTAGGAAAATATGGGACCTGGGCGTATGCCCGAAATCGAATTCCGAGGTCCCTAGCCCGAGTAATGAATTTTTGTTGAAAATTGTTAAACTGGAAATTGTAAGGATTTAATGAAATCGAATTATGCTTGATCATGTTGGTATTGGGCCCGTATGTTGGTTCCGGAGCCTGGTACAGGTCCAATATAACATTTAAGACTTGCCCGCAAAATTTAGTGTCAATCCGAGTAGTTTAAGTACGTTTCGACACGTTAGAAGTGAATTGAAGAACTTGAAGTTCATAAGTTTGATTCAATTGGTTTTAGGGGGTGATTATTATATTTAGCGTTGTTTCGGGAATTCCGAGGGTTCGAGCGAGTCCGTTTTATGATTTCAAACTTATCGGTATATTCGGGCGGGGCCCGGGGCCCCGAGCGTCAATCGAGCGAGGCTCGAGTGAAGTTGGAAATTTGGGAAGGAGCTGAAGCACCCATCTATATGTCATAACCGCACCTGCGGTTGGTCAACCGCAGGTGCGAGACCGCAGAAGCGGTCTTCTTTTCGCAGATGCGGCCAAGCCAGGCCAGGCCCAAAGCCGCAGAAGCGGCTGTCTTTCCGCAAAAGCAGAGCCGTAGAAGCGGCTTGCATTTCGCAGATGCGGCCCAATGGCCAGTTGAGTTTCCGTAGAAGCGGGCGACTTTCCGCAGATGAGGTGGGCACAGGTGCTGCCCAGGACCACAGATGCGGAAATCACTGAAGCAGTGAGCTCCTTTAATACGGGCTCCAGGCCATTTTTGCCCACTTTTCACTCATTTATTGGGCGATTTTGGATCTTTTGAGAGAAGATTTTCACCTAGCATCTTGAGGTAAGTTCATACTCCTTATTTCTAAGTTTAATACTTGAGTTTTGGGTAGATTAACACACAAAGATTAGGAAAAATCAAGGGATTAGAGCAAAACCTAGGGTTTTGATAAGACTTAGATTCTACCACGAAATTTGTTAAGGAATGAAGTAGAAATCATATATTATTGTTCCTTAGGTTATAGTGAACAACTTTCTTCAAAAATTTCCGAAATTCGGGCACGTGGGCCCGGGGTCGGATTTTAGGAAACTTGTGTTTAAAGTTGGGAAATTACTTTAGTAATTAAAATGCGTACTCTTGAGCTTCTATTGACTAGTTCCTACTTCGTTTAATTAGTTTCGGATCGTACGGCTCCAAATTTGAGGGTTTGAGCACGTTCTTGATATTGGAAGTACGCTTTGGAGCGAGGTGAGTCTCCTATCTAACCTTGTAAGAGGGAATTATCCCCATAGGTGTAATAATTGAATAATTTGCCACTAAATGCGGGGGCTACGTACGTACTAGGTGACGAGAGTCCGTGCGTAGCCACTATTATGCTTAAGTCCGGGTAGTTTAGGACCCACAAACATGCTTTATGTGACGTTCTTGTAACTCTACGATTGATTTGGGGATTTCTTAAATCATGTTGAATGTGGTAAATGACTCTAATAAGAAGAACATCATTTTCTTGGCCCTTTTGAGGAGAAGTTGATATTTTCGTGAGTAATTGTTCTCCCGACATATATTCTTGTCTGCCTTTTGTTGTGTTTAAATACATTTGACCGCGTCGCATGTATGATTCACGAGCAGGGTAATACATGCATCTATGGTTCGCGCCGTTCGACCCTCCGGCAGTGCACACTCTATTTTTATGTTGGATCGGGCCGTACGACCTCGGCACTACTTGCGTATGCTTATTGCTTGGTATATTGTTATGATCAGAACTTTGTTATATGCCCTGAAATGTAAATGGCTAGCTGTGATATCATCTAGAGAAGGACCTGTAGCGTCATGCTGTAAATTGTTAATCATTTGTGCTATCCATGCTTAGTATATCACTTATCATATTATTTGACCCTAGTAAGTGTCAAGTCGACCACTCGTCTCTACTTCTTCGAGATTAGACAGGATACTTACTGGGTACATATTGTTTATGTACTCATACTACACTTCTGTACTTAATTGTACAGGACCTGAGGCAAGTACATCTGGTTACCAGGCTGGTGCATACCCTTGATTCGGCCAAGATTCCACGGTGAGCTGCTCCCTTCCTATGCCGTTCAGCAGCCCGATGGAGTCTTTTCTTTAGGTTTGGCTGTCTACTCTATTTCAGACAGTAGGATAGTATTATTCTTTTGTATATTCGACTAGTTGCCCACATATTTGTGACACCAGGTCTTGGCACACATAGTAGTAGACTATTCTTTTGGGTTGTATAACTATTATTGTACGTTGCTAATTATCACATGTTTTAAATTCAAATTAAGAAATTGTTGTAACTGTTTTAGTAAAGTAAAACAAGAATTCACTAATACTTCCGCGTTGGCTTGCCTGATAACGGTGTTGGGCGCCATCACGACCTGAGGTGAAATTGGGTCGTGACAACATGGTATCAGAGCACTAGGTTCACGTAGGTCTCCCAAGTCATGGGAAAACCTAATAGAGTCTTGCGGATCGATACATAGACGTCTGTATTTATCTTCGAGAGGCTATAGGGTGTTGGGAAACTACTCTTTATTCACTTCCTATCGTGCAGTGGTTGGTATACTAAATGTCCCTCTTCTATTCTCTCACAGATGGTGAGGACGCGCACGGCAGATGTTCCAGGCCCGGGAGGAGCTGCTCCCCCCGTTGCTAAAGGCCGAGGCGGAGGCCGGGGGAGGGCACTCGCCCGAGGTAGAGGACGAGGGCGTCCCAGAGTTGTACCAGTAGCACCACTGGCGGATCTTGCGGGGGATCCTATCATTGAGGAGCAGGGCGAGGTGCTCGCAGCAGAGCCTACCCCGGGATACTTTATGACAGCATCGGGTTTTCAGGAGGTCATGGGCCGTATGCCGCGGTTCATGGACACCATGACTCAGGCTGGTTTATTTCCAGCGGATCCAGCTATATCTCAGGCGGGAGGGGGAGCATAGAGCCCTAATGCTCAGGCTCCTGGTCATGCAGCTACAGTGTATCAAACTCCGGGTGCACTACTCGCGGATGGGGCTCAGCCAGTTGCTGCAGTGGTGCCCGAGCCCCGACTAGCTGCGGATGGTGACCTGCAGAAGTTGTTGGATAGATGGACTCGACTTCACCCTCCTGTCTTCGGGGGTGAGCGTCAAGAGGATGCTCAGGACTTCATTGATAGGTGTAGGGACAGACTGCACAACATGAGGATATTGGAGTCGCATGGGGTTGACTTTACTACTTTTCAGCTAGAGGGCAGGGCCCGTAGATGGTGGCAGTCCTATGTTCTTGGCAGGCCCGCAGGTTCACCTGCCATCACTTGAGGTCAGTTCACGCAGTTATTTTGGGACAGGTATATTCCACTCTCTGAGAGGGAAGAGCTGCGGTATCAGTTTGAGCAGCTTGAGCAGGGTCAGATGTCCATAACCGATTATGAGGCGAGGTTTTCTGAGTAATCCCGCCATGCATTGATGATACTTCCTACTGACGCAGAGAGGGTGCGGAGGTTTGTTGCAGCGTTGCATTCCGGCATTAGGGCCAACATGGCCCGAGAGGTGGAGATGAGGACTTCTTATCACCTAGTGGTGGAGATTGCTCAGAGGATTGAGGGCTACCGTCTGAGAGATAGAGAGCAGGCGCAGCAGGACAAGAGGGCCTGATTCTTCGGAGAATTCAGAGGTGCCCCAGCTAGGGGTAGAGGTCAGTTTGGTAGGGGTCAGCCCAGCAGGCCCCCACTTCCAGCACCACCACCTGCTCAGGGTGCTCCAGCGCGCCCCTATTTCAGTGCCATACCAGAAAGTTCTTATCGCCCGCCAGCTATTCAGGGTTCTTCCAGTGGACATTCAGGTCCCCAGGGTTCTTCTGGTTCCTACTCCAGTGCTACGCAGAGAGTTCATACCGCCCTCCAGCCATTTTTAGCTCCTCCGGCGGGTATTCAGGCCATCAAGGCCAGGCTTCCAGACAATAGGTCATGGTGCTGAGAGTTTGCTACGAGTGTGGAGACCCAGGTCACATGAAGAGGACCTGCCCCAGGATTCGCGGCAAGGCAGTACAGCAGGGTCAGCAGCTTATGATTCCAGCACCAGTTGCCCAGCCGCCTAGAGGCGGGGGACAGAGTGGTAGAGGCCGTCCTAGAGGTGGAGGCCAGACCGGAGAGGTCAGCCAGCTACTGCTCAGTCAGGTGGAGGCCATCCAGCCGGCGCTCCAGCCAGATTTTATGCCCTTCCGGCCAGACCAGATGCATTGGCCTCAAATGCCGTTATCACAGATATCATTTCCCTCTGTGGCAGAGATGCTTCGGTATTATTTTATCCAGGGTTTACCTATTCATATGTATCGTCTCTGTTTGCTCGTTTTATAGTTATTGCTCCTGAGCCTTTGGGCACTCCTATTCATGTGTCCACTCCGGTGGGCGATTCTGTGGTTAGATTGGATCTACCGGTCCTGTGTGGTTACATTCTGTGGTTTCGAGACTAGAGCGGATCTCCTATTGCTTGATATGATCGACTTTGAGGTCATCCTGGGCATGGATTGGTTATCTCTGTACCACGCCGTCCTAGATTGCCATGCCAAGACTGTTACATTGGTGATGCAGGGTTTCCAGGGTTATAGTGGAGGGGCTCCATAGTTGATACATCTAGCCGGGTTATTTCCTTTTCGAAGGCTCGACATATGGTCGAAAAGGGGTGTTTAGCTTATCTAGCTTATGTTCGGGACACCACCTCGGAGTCTCCGACGATTGATTCGGTTCCAGTAGTTCGGGAGTTCACCGATGTGTTTCCTTCTGATCTTCCTGACATGCCACTGGATCGGGATATTGATTTCTGCATTGACTTGGCTCCACCCAGCCTATATCTATTCCACCGTACCGTATGGCTCCGAAAGAATTGAAGGAGTTGAAGGAGCAGCTTGAAGAGTTGTTGGCAAAGGGGTTTATCAGACCTAGTGTGTCACCTTGGGGTGCACCAGTGTTGTTTGTGAAGAAGAAGGATGGCACCATGCGGATGTGCATTGACTACTGCCAGTTGAACAAGGCTACTATTAAGAATAAGTACCCGTTGCCGCGCATTGATGATTTGTTCAACCAGTTGCAGGGTGCTAGGGTGTTCTCTAAGATTGACTTGAGATCAGGGTAACATCACTTGAGGATTCGGGACTTAGATGTTCCGAAGACCGCATTCTGTACCAGATATGGCCATTATGAGTTTCTAGTGATGTCCTTTGGCCTGACTAATGCCCCAGCGACGTTTATGGACTTGATGAACAGGGTGTTCATACCTTATATTGATTCCTTTGTTATCGTCTTTATTGACGACATCTTGATATACTCACGTAGCCTGGGGGAACACGAGCAGCATTTGAGAGTAGTGCTTCAGACCTTGCGAGAGCAGAATCTATATGCTAAGTTCTCCAAGTGTGAGTTTTGGATATTGTCAGTGGCATTCCTGGGGCATATTGTGTTGGGAGAGGGTATTAAGGTGGATCCCAAGAAGATTGAGGCAGTTCAGAGTTGGCCACGTCCTACTTTAGTGACCGAGATCAGGAGTTTCCTGGGGTTAGCAGGTTATTACAGGAGATTCGTGCAGGGATTTTCATCTATTGCATCACCTCTAACTAGATTGACCCAGAAGGGTGCTCCTTTCCGTTGGTCCGATGATTGTGAGGCGAGCTTTCAGAAGCTCAAGACAGCTCTGACTACAACACCAGTTCTTGTGTTGCCTTCCGGTTCAGGGATGTATACGGTATATTGCGATGCTTCACGCGTTGGCTTGGGTTGTGTATTGATGCAGGAGGGGCGAGTTATTGTATATGCCTCCCGTCAGCTGAAGATTCATGAGAAGAATTATCCTGTGCGCGATCTAGAGTTGGCGGCGATTGTCCATGCTCTTAAGATATGGAGGCACTATCTGTATGGGGCGTCATGTGAGGTTTATACTGATCATCACAGCTTGCGGCACCTGTTCAAGCAGAGGGATCTCAATTTGAGGCAGCGTAGATGGCTTGAGTTACTGAAGGATTATGACATCACCATTCTTTATCATCCGGGCAAGGCAAATGTGGTCGCGGATGCCTTAAGCAGGAAAGCAGAGAGTATGGGTAGCTTGGCATTCATTCCAGCGGAGGAGAGGCCACTAGCTTTGGACATTCAGTCATTGGCTAACAGACTTGTGAGGTTGGATATTTCAGAGCCCAGCGGAGTCCTTGCGTGTGTTGTTGCCCAGTCTNAGAGAGGTTGGCTCAGATTTACATTCGGGAGATAGTCCGGTTGCACGGTGTGCCTGTTTCCATCATATCAGATAGAGGCCCTCAGTTCACTTCCCATTTCTGGAGAGCCGTTCAGGGTGAGTTGGGAACCCGCGTGGAGCTCAGTACAACATTTCACCCTCAGACCGACGGGCAGTCAGAGCGGACATTTCAGATTCTGGATGACATGCTTAGGGCATGTGTGATTGACTTTGGAGGACTGTGGGATCAGTTCTTGCCTTTGGCCGAATTTGCTTACAACAGCAGTTATCAGTCCAGCATTGAGATGGCCCGATTTGAGGCTTTATACGGTCGGCGATGTCGTTCTCCTATCAGGTGGTTTGAGCCCGAAGAGGCTAAGTTGTATGGTATAGATCTGGTGAAAGATGCCTTGGAGAAGGTGAAGCTAATTCAGGAAAGACTTCGCACGGTACAGTCCAGACAGAAAAGTTACGCGGATCAGAAGGCGCGTGATCTATCATTCATGGTTGGCGAGAAGGTTCTCTTGAAAGTCTCGCCGATGAAGGGTTTCATGAGGTTCGGGAAGAAGGGCAAGTTGAGCCCAAGGTTTATTGGCCCATTTGAGATGTTGAAGCGAGTTGGGGAGGTGGCATATGAGCTTGCTTTACCTCCCAGCTTATCGGGAGTCTATCCAGTTTTTCACGTGTCTATGCTTCGGAGGTATCATGCCGACGGGTCCCATGTGTTAGATTTCAGCACTATTCAGCTAGACGAGAGATTGAGCTACGAGGAGGAGCCAGTTGCCATTGTTGATAGGCAGGAGCGCAAGTTGAGGTCCAAGAGGATTGCTGCAGTAAAGGTCCAGTGGATGGGCCAACCAATCAAGGAGGCGACTTGGGAGTCCGAGGAGGACATGCGGAGCAGATATCCACACTTAATCGGCACTTCAGGTATGAATCTAAACCTGTTCGAGGATGAACGTTTGTTTAAGAGGTGGAGGATGTAACGACCCGACTGGTCGTTTCGCTTTTTAGAACCCTGTTCCCCTAAATAAGACTTCCAGCGCTTGCCTTAGTTAATTTACGACCTGCGGGGATGGTTGGTTCGGGATTTGGAGGAGTTTGGGTTGAAATAAGCACACTTGATTCTTTAAGATTTTCTTAAAAGGCTAAGTTTGAGTTTGGTCAATATTTTTAGTAAACGGACCCGGACTCGTGATTTGACGATCCCGGAGGGTCCGTAGGAAAATATGGGACCTGGGCGTATGCCCGGAATCGAATTCCGAGGTCCCTAGCCCGAGTAATGAATTTCTGTTGAAAATTGTTAAACTGGAAATTCTAAGGATTTCATGAAATCGGATAATGCTTGATCATGTTGGTATGTGGCCCGTATGTTGGTTTCGGAGCCCGCTACAGGTCCAATATAACATTTAAGACTTGCCCACAAAATTTGGTGTCAATCCGAGTAGTTTAAGTATGTTTCGGCACGTTAGAAGTGAATTGAAAAACTTGAAGTTCATAAGTTTTATTCAATTGGTTTTAGGGGGTGATTCTTAGATTTAGCGTTGTTTCGGGCATTCCGAGGGTTCGAGCTAGTCTGTTTTATGATCTCAAACTTGTCGGTATATTCGGGCGGGGCCCAGAGGCCCCGAGCATCAATCGAGCGAGGCTCGAGTGAAGTTGGAAATTTTGGGAAGGAGCTGAAGCTCCCAGCTATCTGTCATAACCGCGCCTGCGGTTGGTCAGCCGCAGGTGCGAGACTGCAGAAGCGGTCTTCCTCCCAGAGATGCGGCCAAGCCAGGCCAGGCCCAAAGCCACAGAAGCGGCTGTCTTTCCGCAAAAGCGGAGCCGCAGAAGCGGCTTGCATTTTGCAGATGCGGCCCAATGGCCCAGTTGAGTTTCCGTAGAAGCGGGCGACTTTCTGCAGATGCGGTGGGCGCTGGTGCGGCCCAGGACCGCAGATGCGGAAATCACTGAAGCAGTGAGCTCATTTAATACGGGCTCCAGGCCATTTCTGCCCACTTTTCACTCGTCTATTGGGCGATTTTGGAGCTTTTGAGAGAAGATTTTCACCTAGCATCTTGAGGTAAGTTCATAGTCCTTATTTCTAAGTTTAATACTTGAGTTTTAGGTAGATTAACACACAAAGATTAGGAAAAATCAAGGGATTAGAGCAAAACCTAGGGTTTTGATAATACTTAGATTCTACCACAAAATTTTTAAGGAATGAATTAGAAATCATATATTATTGATCCTTAGGTTTTAGAGAACAACTTTCTTCGAAAAGTTCCGGAATTCGGACACGTGGGCCCGGGGTCAGATTTTAGGAAACTTGTGTTTAAGGTTGGGAAATTACTTTAGTAATTAAAATGCGTACTCTTGAGCTTCTATTGACTAGTTCCTACTTCGTTTAATTAGTTTCGCATCGTGCGGCTCCAAATTTGAGGGTTTGAGCACGTTCTTGATATTGGAAGTACGCTTTGGAGCGAGGTGAGTCTCCTATCTAACCTTGTAAGAGGGAATTGTCCCCATAGGTATAATAATTGAATAATTTGCCACTAAATGCGGGGGCTACGTACGTACTAGGTGACGAGAGTCCGTGCGTAGCCACTATTATGCTTAAGTCCGAGTAGTTTAGGACCCAAAAACATGCTTTATGTGATGTTCTTGTAACTCTATGATTGATTTGGGAATTTCTTAAATCATGTTAAATGTGGTAAATGACTCTAATAAGAAGAACATCATTTTCTTGGCCCTTTTGAGGAGAAGTTGATATTTTCGTGAGCAATTGTTCTCCCGACATATATTCTTATCTGCCTGTTGTTATGTTTAAATACATTTGACTGCGTCACATGTATGATTCGCGAGCGGGGTAATAGATGCATCTATGGTTCGCGCCGTTCGACCCTCCAGTAGTGCACACTTTATTTTTATGTTGGATCGGGCCGTACGACCTCGGCACTACTTGCGTATGCTTATTGCTTGGTATATTGCTATGATCAGAACTTTGTTATATGCCCTGAAATGTAAATGGCTAGCTGTGATATCATCTAGAGAAGGACCTGTAGCCTCATGCAGTAAATTGTTAGTCATTTGTGCTATCCATGCTTAGTATATCACTTATCATATTATTTGACTCTAGTAAGTGTCAAGTCGACCTCTCGTCTCTACTTCTTCGAGATTAGACAGGATACTTACTGGGTACATATTATTTATGTACTCATACTACACTTCTGTACTTAATTGTACAGGATCTGAGGCAAGTACATCTGGTTACCACGCTGGTGCATACCCTTGATTCGGCCGAGATTCCACGGTGAGCTACTCCCTTCCTATGCCGTTCAGCTGTCCGATGGAGTCTTTTCTTTAGTTTTGGCTGTCTACTCTATTTCAGACAGTAGGATAGTATTATTCTTTTGTATATTCTACTAGTTGCCCATATACTTGTGACACCAGGTCTTGGCACACACAGTAGTAGTATTGTACGTTGCTGATTATCACATGTTTTAAATTCAAATTAAGAAATTGTTGTAACTGTTTTAGTAAAGTAAAACAAGAATTCACTAATACTTCCGCGTTGGCTTGCCTGACAATGGTGTTGGGCGCCATCATGACCTGAGGTGAAATTGGGTCGTGACAACATGGTATCAGAGCACTAGGTTCATGTAGGTCTCCCAAGTCATGGGCAAACCTACTAGTGTCTTGCGGATCGATACGGAGACGTCTGTATTTATCTTTGAGAGGCTATAGGGTGTTAGGAAACTACTCTTTATTCAATTCCTATCGTGCAGTGGTTGGTATACTAAATGTCCCTCTTCTATTCTCTCACAGATGGTGAGGATGCACACGGCAGATGTTCCAGGCCCGGGAGGAGCTGCTCCCCCCCTATCTAGAGGCCGAGGCAGAGGTCGGGGGAGGGCATTGGCCCGAGGTAGGGGACGAGGGCGTCTCATAGCTGTACCAGTAGCACCACCGGCGGATCCTGCGGGGGATCCCATCATTGAGGAGCAGGGCGAGGTGCCCGCAGTAGAGCCTACCCTGGCAGACTTTATGACAGCCTCGAGTTTTCAGGAGGTCATGGGCCGCATGCTGCGGTTCATGGATACCATGACTCAGGTTGGTTTATTTCCAGCGGATCCAGCTACGTCTCAGGTGGGAGGGGGAGCACAGACCCCTAATGCTCAGGCTCCTTGTCATGCAGCTGCAGTGTATCAAACTCCGGGTGCACTACCCGCGGATGGGGCTCAGCTAGTTGCTGCAGTGGTGCCCGAGCCCCGACCAGCTGCGGATGGTGACCCGCAGAAGTTGTTGGATAGATGGACTCGACTTCACCCTCCTGTCTTCGGGGGTGAGCGTCATGAGGATGCTCAGGACTTCATTGATAGGTGCAGGGACAGACTGCACAACATGAAGATATTGGAGTCGCATGGGGTTGACTTCACTAGTTTTCAGCTAGAGGGTAGGGCCCGTAGATGGTGACAGTCCTATGTTCTTGGCAGGCCCGCAGGTTCACCCCCCATCACTTGGGGTCAGTTCACACAGTTATTTTTGGACAGATATATTCCACTTTCTAAGAGGGAAGAGCTGCGGTATCAGTTTGAGCAGCTTGAGCAGGGTCAGATGTCCATGACCGATTATGAGGCGAGGTTTTCTAAGTTATCCCGCCATGCATTGGTGATACTTCCTACTGACGCTGAGAGGGTGCAGAGGTTTGTTGTAGGGTTGCATTCCGGTATTAAGGCCAACATGGCCCGAGATGTGGAGATGGGGACTTCTTATCAGCTAGTGGTGGAGATTGCTTGTAGGATTAAGGGCTACCGTCTGAGAGGTAGAGAGCAGGCGCAACAGGACAAGAGGGCCCGATTCTCTGGAGAGTTCAGAGGTGCCCCGGCTAGGGGTAGAGGTCAGCCCAGCATGCCCCCACTTCCAGCAGCACCACCTGCTCATGGTGCTCCAGCGCGCCCCTATTTCAGTGCCATACCAGAGAGTTGTTATCGCCCGATAGCTATTCAGGGTTCTTCCAGTGGACATTCAGGTCCCCAGGGTTTTTCTGGTTCCTACTCCAGTGCTACGCCAGAGAGTTCATACCGCCCTCCAGCCATTTCTAGCTCCTCCGGCGGGTATTCAGGCCATCAGGGCCAGGCTTCCGAACAGCAGTCCATGGAGCCGAGAGTTTGCTACGAGTGTGGAGACCCAGGTCACATGAAGAGGACTCTAATAAAACTCTAATATGTTCTGTGCTCTTGTTGTTACATTAACAGCCGTGTGATTGACTCCTAAATCCTATAAAGAACTCTAAAAAAATCTTCTGTGCTCTTGTTGTTACATTAATATGTTCTAGGTGTTCCACCTACCCTTTCCCTTGGATGAAGTCTATGTGTTCTATGACTTGCTCTCTGATTTTTAAAAGATGTTCTTCATGTTTTCTCAAACTATTTCTACTCTAACTATGTTCTGACTTTCGCAAAGTTCCTTCTAACTACTATAACCTTCTTTCTATTGTTTACCAAACTCTTTCAAAGTCATCATACACTCTCACATTATTTCTAGAATATTAGGTTCTGCCCCTCTGGCATGTGTACTGCCCTGAGATCCTTGAGATTTCTCTGAACTCTGGCATGTCAGAGCTGGCCTTTCCACACTGCACCTAAATCAGTTATTGTTGGAGAAAAGTTCTAGGTGTGAGCACTACCCGGGATCCTTGAGGTCCTTAGGGAACTCTGACACACCTAGACATGATATTGTCTATGGACTTTGGCATTTGAGGCTATTGGAGGCTTGGAAAGTCATTTGGGCCTGCTTCAGGCTCCCTATAGTTAACTTCTTCTTTTTCTTTATTTGTTTATGTAATTTATTCATCTGGTCTGTAATAATTATTTGTAAACAACTTGGGGTGATTAGTGAAAAGGGCTGGGTAGTTACATATCTGTTGGGTAGCTCGGGTAGATACCATGCCTATAGGATTGTGTTAATGCATTTGCTATATTTTGCTTTATTTCCACAATATTAGATACCATGCCTATAGGATTGTGTTAATGCATTTGCTATGTTTTACTTTATTTTCACAATATTAGAAACCATGCATATAGGATCTAAATGGCTCTAATAATAGAAATCATGCTTATAGGGTTAAAATTAACTTTACAATTAGATATCATGCCTATAGAGTGTAAAGTGATTGAGTTCAGTTTCTGTTACAGCATATATTTACATTTGTCTCACTAGAAATCATGCCTATAAGTTCGAAAATCAGTTCTTAACAATTAGATACTGTGCCTATCGGAATTAAAATCAGTTCTAGTAGAAATCCTGCCTATAAACTTAAAATCAGTATAGTTCATGTTAGTTCATTCTGAATTGGTTTAATCAACTGTCCGTTTCTTCAAATACGTTTTTCTCAAACACTGCCTTAATTAATACTGCTAGGAAACATGTCTATAGGATCTCAAGTTGTTCGTTTGAAAATTGTTCACTGTTTTACTGCATCAATGAAGATATCATGCTCTTAGGACATCACTGTTCTGCGCTTAGGCAAGCCTCTAGGGCGATTTAAATTCTGCAACTATGAAGCTGTATTTTGTTATTTAAAGCTCTTCAGATTTAATAGGTCTAAATCAGTAGGCAAGCTAAATAGGATTCTTACACTTCGTCCTAATTCAATACTGTATAATCCTTGCTCACCTAGATATCATGTTCTAGGATTTTCTCTTAAAATGCTTGACTATTGTCAGAAGACGTGCATTTACTTGTTATATTTGTGGAGGTAACTGTGAGCCTGTAATTTGTTCTCTTTAAATGCAGTCCTAATTGTTCTTGATTGACGCCTAGACTTTTATCCTTTAAAACCTTAGGAAGGTCTAGAATTGTCCAAAAAATAGAGGTCCTAAATACCTCCAGGGCCACGAGGAAGGGATGGGTAGTGCACGCATAGGACATTTTCAAGGTTGCTAGAACGCTTTAGGCTATGACCAAGGGGAGGGAATTGGGTAGTAAGGATATGATGACTACGCGCTAATGTCACGTGTAGCCCCTTATTGAGGAGTGATTACCGGGCCGTGGGGTGATCCTGTAGGCTAACCAACCTAGGACCCTTCTTCCGATGTTTGAACTTTACTTTTTTTTCCTATACATGCAATTTGTTCAAATCTTTTCTTGTCTCATTACTTGAGCCACTCAATGTCCAACATATGCCTTTATTTGCAAGAACGTGTTTAAACTGTGTAGTTGTTAAAGGACTAATTCATAAGTATAAGTTCGGCCGGGACCCAGCATTGTGGACCGAGACGGGTGCCTAACACCTTCCCCTCAAGGTTATTTCGAGCCCTTACCCTAAATCTCTGGTAATGCAAACTAGTCCATGAGTTAATTGCTCAAGGTGCCCTAACGCACCATAATCCGTTAGGTAGCGACTCTTCAAAAATCCAAATTCCCAAAAGGAAACGAGTTATTCCCCCACAAATGTCGAAACCCGAACTTCTCCCCGCGAGGAAGGAAAAAAAGGGGCGCGACAGCATTGCGACTCTACTGGGGAAATTTTAGGCTCTTACCATAACGAACTTATCTTTGCGAATTAGTCCAAGCATGCTTTATCCCGTACCCTTTCCCTTTATTTGAATCTAACTGTCTATTTTTAAAGCATTTATGATTCTTTTATTCCTGAAACTGACTTGTCTCTTTGTTTTCTTTCTGTAACTATCTTTCAATTATTTAAATACTGCATTTATTATTTTCACGTGCAAATACTTGAAAACATGCTATTTATTGTTGGATATACTCCACATCATATTCCACTCGTGCGTATCAAATCCTATAGCAACGCTTGATGAGTGGTTGCACTCTTCCTATTTATTACCCTTAAATTCGGAAAGGCTTATTTGCGGTAAAACTAGTCGATCAGCGGTGCAGTCGACGGTTCCGTGCCTTTTCCCCTCAAGTTGTCTGCTTGAGGGTACCAGTCTAGACCCCTATAGTAACCTTACTCTGGTCGAAATTGTGCATGCATCATGGTCAAACTTAGTCGGATTAATATGTTGTCCGCATAATAATCCTTTAAGACGAGCCTTATCCAAAAGTCCATCGGGGTTTCCATAATCCCAACGGACACAACCACGTTCTGTGCATTAATTTGGAGAACTAAATGCCAATATGCTAATCATGAATGTATAAATAGTCGAGTCTGGTGGGGGATAAGGAACTAACCCTTTTGTTTTGCAGAAAATGAGGCACGAGGTCCCCAGATTCGGTATGGTTAGCAACATCCCACCATTGCTACTAGATTGGTGGGAGGACCTTTCCTCAAGTGACAAGAAACACGTAAGAAAGTACTTCGGCAATCTACCTTCTCTGCTAGACATTGAGCCAAACAAGAGGTTGATCGAGGCTGCCACTTTATTCTGGGATAGTGAAAGGGCTGTGTTTCATTTTGACGACATAGAAATGAGACCACTTCTAGAGGAAATTGGAGGGCTTGCAGGATTGACTTGGGATAGCCCCCGGTTATTGGTACCGGAGAACCGTACTGGTAAAGGGTTCTTAAAGATGATGGGGTTGAAGAAAAATGCCGACTTGAGATGCCTGAAGGAATCTTACATACCCTTCGAGTATCTGTATGAGAGGTATGGCCATAGCAAGTCCTTCCGTACTTACCCTGACGAGATCTCTCTCACTTCTCTGGGCCATATACACCGTAGAGTGTTCGTGTTCATTGTATGCTTCCTGGGCCTGATAGTGTTCCCAATGAAAAAGGAAAGAATCCACACTAGGTTGGCCATGGTCGCCAAGACTTTGATGGAGGGGATCAATGGATAGACATACACCATAGTCCCCATGATTATAGCCGACATCTACAGGGCCCTGGAGCGTTGTCAAAGAGGGGTCCAGCATTTCGAGGGATGTAACCTGTTGCTGCAGTTATGGTTACTAGAACATCTTCAAAAAGGCCAATATCGCCAAGAATTCCCGCGAAGGGCTTGGAATGATCATATTGCCTTCCATCACCCTACGCGGATGACCTACATTCTGGACAGGTTTGCTCAGCCAGAGAGTGCCAAAGAGTGGGTGGAATTTTTCGACAATCTGACCGAGGAGCAAGTGCAATGGATGTTTGAGTAGTTCCCAACGGACGAATTTATCATCAGATCCAGGGACGCTCCACACTTGGTGCTGATTGGGTTGAGAGGGATATACCCCTATGTCCCTATCCGAGTCATGAGGCAAGCGGGCAGGAGACAGGTTGTACCAAGGGTTGTCAAGATGAGCCATTTCAGAGCAGACTTTCAAGACGACGAAGTTCCTTACAAGTGCCAAGCCCAGCATATATGGCACTGCAAAATCATTGTGGAAAAGAACACCATTGAGCCTGACAGGTATCATGCAGGGTGCGAACCTCTCTACCCGGCGTGGTTAGAAGACAATCTAAAAGGAATGGTGATGCCAGGAACCGGTCGAGGGAATAGAATCATAGACGAAGAAGATGAAGCTCAAGTCAAGTACAACAGGCTGCGCAAGAGGGTCCACGACTCTGAGAATGAGCACCGGGAAGTACATGAGAGGAATGTGAGGTTGATCG
This sequence comes from Nicotiana attenuata, assembly GCF_001879085.1. Lineage (NCBI taxonomy): Eukaryota > Viridiplantae > Streptophyta > Magnoliopsida > Solanales > Solanaceae > Nicotiana > Nicotiana attenuata. The sequence continues at coordinate 126,869 of NW_017672941.1, forward strand.
AGAATGGAAAGAAATGGCGGTCACTTCCAACAGGAAGCTGGAATATCTGGAGCGAGGAATAGTGGAACTGGAGGGTAAGGCCATAAAGAGGATTGAGGATTGCCAGAACGCTGAAGGAGCTGAAGGAGGACATCTGGCCAGAGCATACTTGCTGCTGGGTCTGCGCGAGCTGGGAGACCTGTACGATGGAGTCAGGAAGATCGAATCTGGGGAAGTTGCTTCTGGGACCAAATAGGCTAGATTTACTTGCTTTCCTAAAATGTAATAACGCCAAGTGCTAGTAGTAACTTATCTTTTTCTATTATCTTAGTGTCGTTTTGGGATTCGTCTATTTTTATATTATGAAATGAGGTATTTGTTGGCATCTAAGTTCTCCAAATCTATTTGTCGCTAGGCCTACCTCGGGCACAATGAGGCTCCCAAATTAGGACGCGAATTTACATTCCCGCAATACGTGTTTAAATACTGCAACATTTCAAAATCCCCACTGACTTGTTACCGTTTTTGTTTTTCTTTATTTTTGATTATTCCCATACCCTTACGTTGGTTAACTCATATTGGCATCGTCAGCGTATCATACCAGATCTAGAGGCCGTCGACCTCCTCCTCCTCCAAGCAATACAAAAAGCAAAGGGAAAACAAAAATGGATGACTTAAGTGGTATTCGAAAGGAGAATGTTGAGAACGCAGAAACTTCAGACGGTCGGAGCACGCCGGCACCAAATGATCTAGTTCTGAGATTGGAACAACAGATACTGGAGCTACAAGGGGAGCTAGAGCAAGTTCGCAACTTGGCAAACTTATCACTCACCCTGAATGTCCCCGATATCAATCGGCAAAACACAAAGAACCCAGTACCTCCCCAAAACACACCAAACCAACATCCACAAAACCTTCCCGCACCACATCAATACACAGACCCACCGCAAAATCTCAATCCCTTACCAACACCAACTCCACCACAACACCACCACCAATCAATCCAATACCTACCAACCGCCACTTACCATACTCCCCAAAACACACCACAACCCATCCCCGACCCTCAAAACTCAACCAACGACCATCACTACACCCAAGTCCCTGGCACTCATGAGAACAACCCCATATATGTAGAGACCATACCCCACCCTACTCAGCCAACTTCCTATGCACCGGAATCCTCAAGGACCAGCTCACTAAAAACATGGATGAAGAACTCAAGAAATTGACGAGCCGGGTTCAGGGTGTCGAAGGCGGCAAAAGGATAGAAGGGTTGAACTATGAAGACTTATGCATACAGCCAGATGTGGAACTGCCGGAGGGGTACAAACCTCCTAAGTTCGAGATGTTCGACAACACAGGCGATCCTAAAGTCCATCTAAGGATATATTGCGACAAGCTTGTCGGAGTCGGAAAGGACGAGAAGATTCAGATGAAACTCTTCATGAGGAGTCTTACTGGTGATGCTTTGTCCTGGTACATTAGCCAGGATCCCAAGAAATGGATCAATTAGGTAGGTATGGCATCAGATTTCATGGACCAATTCAGGTTCAACACAGGAAATGCACCCGATGTCTTCTACATCCAGAATCTCAAGAAGAAACCCACTGAGACTTTTCGCGAGTATGCTACCTGCTGGAGATCGGAAGCGGCCAAGGTTAGGCCATTTTTGGATGAAGAACAGATGAACAAGTTCTTCATCAGGGCACAAGACCCGCAGTATTATGAAAGGTTGATGGTTATTGAAACCATAAATTCCGATATCATCAAGCTTGGGGAAAGGATTGAGGAAGGCATTAAGAGCGGGATGGTAACGAATTTTGAGGCATTACAGGCCACAAATAAAGCATTGCAATCAGGCGGCCTATCAAAGAAGAAAGACGTTGTAGCAGTAATGGTGGCTCAAGGCCCAAAATCTCCACTTACTTATCGAACACCTCCACCCACATATCAAGCACCCACATACCAAGCACCACCACCTACATATCAACCATCATCTCCCAGATACTCCCAGCCAGCCACTGTCTATCATACCTACAACTCCCAACCACCGCATTTCCAATCGCCTCCGACTCGCCAAAATTATCCAAGACCAAGACCCAATTTTGACCGCAAGCCACTCAGACAATACACCGCCATCGCTGAACCCATTGACCAGCTATATGAAAGATTGAAAGCCGCAGGTTACATCACGCTTGTTCCCGCTGTGGCACTAGAGAATCCATCCCAATGGGTCAATCCTAATAAAACTTGTGCATACCATTACGGTATGAAGGGGCACGCCACTAACGAGTGCCGAGCATTGAAAGACAAGATCCAGACACTGATTGACAACAAAGTTATACAGGCAAAGGAGGCCGCACCCAATGTTCGCGACAACCCTCTCCCTGATCATAGAGGTGGTGGAATACATGTGATAGAGACGAACGAAGAATGGGACCCTGAGGGGTCGATTGGGCTAATTCGGGAAGGTGATGACTTCAAACCCCCAGTCACACTTACCCCTATTGTGGTACAGACTCAGTCACCAATTGAGGTTAAGGTAGCCACATCAGTTCCATTTGAGGTAGAGGTGGCTCCACCCGCGGCCACCCCTGTCCCGTTTGAAGTAGAAGTGGTCGCACCGTTCACAGTGACAGTATCAACCAAACCCCCTTTCCACTCAAAAGAGATACCTTGGGATTATGTTGCCAAAGCTAGACACAAAGTAAAGGCAAAGATGGAGGAATCCAATGCAGCACAAGGAATGACCAGGACCGGGAGAATCTATACCTCTGAGCACCTGGGAGGACCAAGTAAGGATGCCACTGCCAAGCAACATGTCACTGAAACAGGGTCAGACGACCTTTGGAGGAAAGTGCAAGCAAAGGAGTATTCTGTCATCGATCATTTAAACAAAACCCCAGCTCAGATATCCATCTTGTCAGTGTTACAAAATTCAGAAGCACACAAGAATGCTTTGATGAAAGTGTTGAGCGAAGCTTACGTGCCTAATAACATCACCAGCGGAGAGGTGTCTAATATGGTGGGATAAGTGTTGGAAAGTCACAAAATTACTTTCCACGAGGATGAGTTGCCACCGGAGGGTCTGAATCACAACAGGGCACTGCACATTACAGTGCGATGCGAAGACTACTTCATTGCCAGGGTCTTGGTCGATGGAGGTTCAAGCCTCAATATTTGTCCGTTGGACACTTTGAAAAGATTGGACAAAGGTTTTCATGAAATACGGATAGGAAGCATGAATGTGAAAGCTTTCGATGGGTCTCAAAGGGCCACGATTGGGGAAATCAACCTTTGCTTGCAAATGGGGCCAACTTGGTTCGACGTCGAGTTTCAAGTGCTCGACATACCAGCCTCATATAATCTTCTGTTGGGCCGACCATGGATCCATGCTGCTGGAGCCGTGCCTTCCACACTACATCAAGCCGTAAAGTTCGAATGGAATCATCAGGAGGTGATCATTCAGGGAGATGGGAGTAACCCCATTTACACCAGTCAAACCATCCCAGTTATTTGAAATAGGAGAAGACTAGGAGGGGAAACCTATCATCACATTGAACGTGTCAACACCATCGAAAAGGATAAATGGTGGAGCAGTAAAATAGAAAGCATATTAGCATGGTCTGGGTATGAACCCGGCAAAGGGCTTGGGAAGAATCTCCAAGGTATCACTAAGCCAATACAGTTGAAGGGTCATGGTACTACCTTTGGGCTCGGATATCAATACACATGGCAAGAATATAATGATTGGTCGCCTCCATGACGTGGACCGTACTACCCTCTTGAGCAACCAGTGCCACGTCTGGATCAAGCCTTTCACCAGGCTGATACAACATGGGGAACTGCAGAAGAGGAAGCATTAGCTGGGTTGAAGAGTCTATTCTTGGAAGATGAAGACATGGACTGCAGTGCAATAATTGAGGAGGAGGAGGAAGAAGGCCTCACTATTCAGATTGTGTAGAGAGGAGCTGTTCTTAGGAACTGGACCGCCACACCATCCCGAGCCTGCCGAGTCCCTGGGTAGCTTGGCAGATTTTATTTCTATAGCCATTCTAGGCACTTAAAATTTTCAGTAACTTTGTTTTTAAAGACTTGTTTTGTTTCAAAATAAATGCTCAATTCATCGAGCCGTATTAGCCTAGATGTTGTTTAATTTTAATCAAATGCATTTGCTCTTTATTATTCATTACTATTTTCTACACTTTTCTTTCCCTGTTGTTATTATTACTTTTCCTGATGAACCGGTGACTGTGACATGTAATGAGGCAACGCAACATGAGGATAGTGATTCAGATGAAGAAGACGAGATACCCGAGGAAGTTATCAGGGAGGTGGAAAACTTTAAGAATAAGCCTAAGTCCAATCTGGACGAAACCGAAGCAGTAAACCTGGGGGACGCTGAGACCGTCAAAGAGACTCGCATCAGCATTCACTTATCACCAACAGAGAAGGAAGAGTACATCCATTTCCTAAAAGAATATGTGGACATTTTCGCATGGTCATATGATGACACGACAGGTTTGAGCACGTCCATAGTGGCTCACAAATTACCTACCAATCCAATGTGCCCGCCGGTGAAGCAGAAACTCAGAAAGTTCAAACCAGACATGAGCCTGAAAATCAAGGAGGAGGTTACCAAGCAGATCAAAGCCAAGGTTCTCAGGGTGGTTGAGTACCCAACTTGGTTAGCCAATGTTGTGCCAGTTCCGAAGAAAGATGGGAAAGTCAGAGTATGTGTTGACTATCGAGATTTAAACAGAGCAAGTCCCAAGGACAATTTTCCACTGCCAAATATACACATCCTGATCGATAATTGCGCCAAGCATGAGCTCTAACCCTTTGTAGATTGCTTCGCGGGTTATCACCAGATTTGGATGGATGAGGAGGACGCAGAGGAAACAACTTTTATTACACCATGGGGGGTATACTGCTACAAGATGATGCCGTTCGGTCTAAAGAATGCTGGGGCTACCTACATGAGAGCCATGACAACCATCTTCCATGATATGATACACAAGGAAATAGAGGTGTATGTGGACGACGTCATTATCAAATCCAAGAAGGCCACAGACCACATAGCAGACTTGAGAAAGTTCTTCGACAGGCTAAGGAGGTACAATTTGGAACTGAACCCCGCAAAGTGTGCATTCGGGGTTCCCGCAGGAAAGTTATTGGGATTCATCGTCAGTCGTTGAGGGATCGAGCTAAATCCATCTAAAGTCAAGGCTATTCAGGAGTTACCGCCACCTAAGAGCAAAAAGGACGTGATGAGCTTCCTAGGACGTCTCAACTATATCAGTCGATTCATAGCACAGTCCACAGTCATATGTGAACCCATCTTCAAGATGCTGAGGAAAGACGCCGAGACAAGCTGGACCGAGGATTGTCAGAAAGCTTTTGACAAGATCAAGGAGTACCTGTCCACACCACCGGTCCTGGTCCCACCAGAGCCGGGAAGACCTTTGCTGCTCTATCTATCTGTATCGGATGGAGCCTTCGGGTGTGTTCTGGGACAACATGACGAGACAGAGAGAAAGGAGCAAGCCATCTACTACTTGAGTAAGAAGTTCGCACCTTACGAAGCACGATACTCTCTGCTGGAACGTTTTTGCTGTGCTTTGACCTGGACAGCTCAGAAATTGAGGCATTACTTCTGTGCCTACACCACATACCTCATATACAGGATGGACCCTTTGAAGTATATATTTCAGAAACCCATGCCGACCGAAAAATTGGCCAAATGGCAGATACTGTTGAGTGGGTTCGATATCGTCTACGTAACTCAAAAGGCGGTCAAAGGACAAGCATTGGTAGATCATCTTGTTGAGAATCCGGTGGGAGGAGAATACGAACCCTTGAAAATGTATTTTCCTGACGAAGAGGTGTCATTCGTAGGAGAAGACATTACTGAAGCATATGACGGTTGGAGGATGTTCTTTGATGGAGCTGCAAATTTCAAAGGGGTAGGCATTGGAGCAGTTTTGGTATCAGAAATAGGTCAACATTATCCGGTATCTGCTAAACTCAGATTTCCCTACACTAACAACATGGCAGAGTATGAAGCTTGCATACTAGGGCTCAACATAGCAGTCGACATGAACATTCAGGAGCTGCTAGTAATTGGGGATTCAGATTTGCTCGTGCACCAGGAATTGCAAGAATTGAGAAAGAGGTTCACCAAGATAGAGTTTCGGCATGTACCCAGATTTCAGAATGAGTTTGCCGACGCATTGGCCACCTTGTCATCTATGATACAGCATCCAGACAAGTATTATATTGATCCCATTCCGGTGAGGATCCATAATCAGCCGGCATATTGTGCTTCTGTCGAGGAAAAAACAGATGGAAAGCCTTGGTTCCATGACATCAAGGAGTATTTATCGAAGGGAGAATATCCGGAGCATGCAAATCACACCCAGAAACGCACACTCCGGAGATTGTCCAATCACTTCTTCCACAGCGGAGGAAACTTGTACAGAAGAACTCCCGATTTGGGTTTACTAAGATGTGTCGACGCAAAGGAAGCTTCTAAGATACTTGAGGATGTACATGCCAGGACCTGTGGTCCGCACATGAATGGTTTCGTCTCGGCCAAAAAGATACTCAGGGCCGGTTACTTTTGGATGACCATGGAGACCGATTGCGTCCAGTATGTCCGCAAATGCTACCAATGTCAAGTGCATGCCGATATGATAAAAGTACCACCAAATGAGCTCAATGCAACAAGCTCACCCTGGCCGTTCGCCGCCTGGGAAATGGATGTCATTGGTCCGATTGAGCCCACTGCTTCAAATGGACACAGGTTTATTCTGGTAGCCACTGATTACTTCACAAAATGGGTAGAGGCTGCATCTTACAAAGCTGTAACCAAGAAAGTCGTCGCAGACTTTGTCAAAGACCGTATTGTTTGCCGATTCAGAGTTCTTGAGTCTATTGTTACTGATAATGCTGCCAACCTCAACAGTGATCTGATGAAAGCTATGTGTGAAACTTTCAAAATCAAGCATAAGAATTCCACAGCCTACAACCCTCAGATGAATGGAGCCGTAGAAGCCACCAACAAAAACATCAAGAAAATACTAAGGAAGATGGTAGAAAACCACAAACAATGGCACGAGAAGCTACCTTTTGCTTTATTGGGATACCGCACTACAGTTCGCACATCAACCGAGGCAACTCCCTACATGTTGGTTTATGGTACCAAGGCTGTCATCCCAGCAAACCGAGACAATTTGCACCGGGACAGCTGATGCTGAAAAAGATCTTCCCACATTAAGATGAAGCCAAAGGGAAATTCTCTCCCAATTGGCAAGGCCCGTACATGGTTCACAGGGTGCTGACAGGAGTAGCACTCATACTTGCAGAAACGGATGGAGAAATTTGGCCAAAACCAATCGATTCAGACGCAGTCAAGAGATACTATGCTTAGATTATTTACATTTCCTCATCTGATGTAATTGAACTACGCTTGACCTGATTCCCGTTTAAGAGGGGATACGTAGGCAGCCTTATGGGTTCGGTCATATCATAATAAAATTTCCATTTTCTCCAAGATCAGAAACTGGGGCAGAATTTTGAGGAGGACCCTCAAAATTCCGGAGCAAGTCCAGCCGACGCCAACATGTGTCAGATGGTCAGAAATCAGTTAAGAAACTGGGGCAGAATTTTGAGAAGGATTCTCAAAATTCCGAAGAAGGTTTAGCAAGGCCTATTATCCGCAAACGGTCAAAAGATCATTCTACCAAACTGGGGCAGAATTTTGAGGAGGGCCCTCAAAATTCCAATATAAGAGAGCTGCAATGCCTTTGAGATGTGTTACAGTCACTAGTTCATCTAAAATCACTTAATGTATCAATATATTTCTAAAATAACTCCATTTTTTTATCAATAGTTGCATATTTTTCGAAAACTCTATTTCCATAACGGTCAGGTGTTACCCAGGGGAACTCGAAAAGGCTTTCAGAACGGAGCAAAGCAAGGCCGGCAGACGAAGCACGAACCAACCTCCCCCCACAAAACTTACAATTTTTCTTTGAACGCAGGCACATTTGACGTAACGATAACATTCGCAAACATGTATACACAAAGAGAATTCACTATCGATCCGGCCATCAGACACTGAATATATCTCCACCTAAGAAATATACTACTTTTTGCTACTCGCTCTTTGCATAGTACTAAGCTTTGTCCCGCATATTTGCATGAGGCTAATCCCTGCCTCCATCTGCATGAGGCTAGTCCCTGGCTCCATCTACATGAGGCTAATCCCTGCCTCCATCTGCATGAGGCTAATCCCTGCCTCCACTTGCATGAGGCTAATCCTTGCCTCCATACCTGCATGAGGCTAATCCCTGCCTCCACATTTGCATGAGGCTAATCCCTGCCTCCATATTTGCATGAGGCTAATCCCCGCCTCCATACCTGCATGAGGCTAATCCTTGCCTCCACAATTTTCATGAGGCTAATCCCCGCCTCCACATTTGCATGAGGCTAATCCCTGCGTCCATATTTGCATGAGGCTAATCCCTGCCTCCATACCTGCATGAGGCTAATCCCTGCCTCCATATTTGCAAGAGGCTAATCCTTGCCTCCCTGTTTGCATGAGGCTAATCCTTGCCTCTCTATCTGCATGAGGCTAATCCCTGCCTCCCCACTTGCATGAGGCTAATCCCCGCCTCCCCACTTGCATGAGGCTAATCCTTGCCTCCCCATTTGCATGGGATTAAGCAATGTTCCTCTTTGCACAAATATTGCTCTATTTCTAGTCCTACCTATTTGCTTTTCAATCGGGCTAAGCTCTGCCCTCCATTTCACAAGACTAATCCCTGTCTTGTTAACATCATATTATTGCATATCATGGGCTGAAATATTGCCAATCTATCCAAAGGCGTCATAGTCTAAAAGGCATCATCCTCATAGCCAGAAGACACCATGCCATGGCCTGAGGATCCTTCAAATTTGCATATCATTATTCAAAGGCGTCATGGTTTGGAGGCACCATCTTCATGGCCCGAGAACACCATCTCATGGCCTGCGAATCCCTCACTAAACAATTCATGGCCCAGGACATCATGGTCTGAGGACGTCATCCTTAACCGTCCAAAGACAACTTTCATAGTCCAAAAGGGAATCTGCATCATGTTTTAATTTTCGCACAAATACATGTTTGTAGCAATCTCTTTATCTGCAAGTAACCAGCAAGCAACCACTATCCTAGCAAGAGCGACCTCAGTCCAGTTCCTTCAAACTGTCTCAAACCTTAACCGCTCACCATAACCGCTCTCGCACCTCGTGTCCGTTCTTGCAATGACTTCATTGGTATATTCCGCCAATGAATCCAGAACTACACATGGCTTGATTCCTGTAAAACCAGGGATATGTAGACAACTCGAAGGCCGGAGTCTGGCCTCTGCCTTTCAAAGCATCCCGCCCGGTCAAAATTGGCCATCATTTCTTTACCCAAAAACTCTTTCATCCTTCCGGGTGAAGAGGGGCAGCTGTTGATACCCAATTTTTCCTAAAAATTAATTTTTAATCGCCTATATACCCTCAAAATCATGCATTGGTCTCAATTGGTATTTTTCCACAATTTTCCTATGATTTTATTAATTTGTCCAGTATTTATTTCCTAATAAATAATCACAAAATTGCATCACAAATGATTCAAAATTTTTTATTGATCTAATTTATTATTTATGGTCTTATTAAGTCCAAATTATTCCATAAATAGCCAATTTGGCACCTTTTGGCTATAATTGCAATAACTTTGCAATTATAGTCCATGCATATAATTTCGTATCATTTTTACCAGAAATTAGTCCTTTATATTTTTAAATGCTAAATAATCATTTTCAAAACATATCTATGCACGAAATTCATTTTTATAATTAGCAATTATTTTACAAATTATTTTAACTAATTTATTTGGGTATTTAACAACTAGCCATTTTATTATTTCAATTCCAGCCTATGTAACCAGCCCAAAGACCTAACCAAACTAGCCCAATACCCCCAGGCCCAAACCCCTACCTAACCGACCCAATTCTTGCTAAATCCTGGTCGTCGATCAATTTTGATCAACGGCCCGGATTAAACCTTGCCTTAATTAACCTAAGTAACCCCTTCCCCAAACCCCTCTAACCTAATTCATTTCCCACCTTACACCGCCATCACCTAATCCTCTCTGCTCTCAAACGCTCTCAACCTAAACCCTAATCTCCAAACGCCGTCACTCATCTATGGCTATCTCCGGTGGCTTCTCGCCACCTCCCAGGCCTCCAATGGACTCTCTCATGTTAACCTTGCCATCTCCAGGGCCCTCAAGGGACCAGGGCTAGTCGGCTTGCATCTATGGTTCCTCTCTCGCCTGTTTCAGGTCATTCCAGTGTGATTCTGAGTGAGATCGTCCTATATTGACTACGATCTATGGGTTTTTCAGTATGTTTCCTCATCTCTGTGCCGTTCTCTTCGAAACCCTAATTTCTTTTCCTAAAACCTCTTAGATCTGTATGGGTCTAAGATGATTTGGGTTTGTTTCATGTGAGTTTTACAATAGCCTTAAGATTCTTTACAAGAATCATATGATTTTCAAGTGATTTTCATCTTTTCCTAAAACTAGGGTTTTCGGAGTTTCTTTTTTTAAATTTGTTGGATGATTTTTGTGTTTAATCTTCTGCTTCTCATATATTTTGACTGATTTTATGAGTCTGCTACAACCTTAACTCGCTTGTACCAAAAGCCCTGATTTTTGGGGTTCTTCGTTTGGTTTCTGAGTATTAGTACATCTGATTGTGTTCTTGCTTGGGGTTCTTGTTATTTCTCGTGACTTTCTTGCCCTAATATGCTTCTACTAAATTTCTTAGTTTTACCTTTCACTGATTCTATGTGCTTGTGTTCATCTTGACTATTCATGTTAAGACTGGTATACTTCTCCTTGAATCAGTGTCGTTTAACTATGTGTTTTGTTAAAGCTATGTGAAATCCTGACTATTCATGTTCTGCTTTATTTTATATGCTAAGCATGCTGACTCTTTCGTGACTTTCTGAACCCTCGATTACTCCGAATCCCTTATTTCCTGGTTTAATTTGAACACTTTCCTTTAAACTTTCGATTCTTACCTCTCTATTCGATTTGACTGAATTGCTTGCCTTAATTATTTTTCCCTTGCCTTGTGTGTATTTTGCTGATTCTTACTGATTTTTTTCCTTAAATAAACTTCTGTTCATTTACCCCTAATTACCTATACTATACCTAAACCTTACTTGATTCTTTTCCTTAAATACTTAGCATGAATTTACCGTTGATTTAATTGTCCCTTGATTAAGGGAAGAACTTGCTGATTTATATGTGACTTCCCTGATTTGCTACTTGATTGATCTCTTACCTTATATGTTAAGTTTTTGATTACTATATAAACCCCCCCCCCTTTATTTTAAGTTCAAGAACAACGAACACTATTTCAAAAACTCTCTCTTATACTTAAAGCTTTTTGCTCTTTTCTGTTACTTGCTACTTCCATTGAATAGCCGGTTGTAAGCGAAGGCTAGTTATTGCACTATACTGTTCTATACTTTGTGTCTGCTCTCCTTAACTGGTATGTCCTGATTTAACTACTAGTTCAAAACTCTATGTGTTCTCTTACTGCATTAGTTTACTGATTTCTAGTCTTATTCCTGTCTATCACTTGGCTTTTCGATATGTAACTAGCATGCTTAAATCCTAGTATCACTTAGCATATATGAGTTCTACCCGTTCAACTTATGATTAACATGTTTGATGGCTTGTCTATTGCTTTCTCTAGCATGTCTCAATCTGACTCTACTCCATGTATGTATGTTTGATTGTCTGTCTGTTTGTTTACCCAGTTCCTGATAGTAATTTACTTTGCTAGGTTATTTACTACCCCCTAAGTACTTCTGACTCTATGTTCAACTCTGCCTAGTATAACTATTCTCCCAACTGTTTGTTCTATATCTGTACTATAGCTGTGTGATTGACTCCTAAATCCTATAAAGAGCTCTAAAAAAGAAAAAACTTCTGTGCTCTTGCTGTTACATTAATATGTTCTAGGTGTTCCCCTACCCTTTCCCTTGGATGAAGTCTATGTGTTCTATGACTTGCTCTCTGATTTTTAAAAGATGTTCTTCATGTTTTCTCAAACTATTTCTACTCTAACTATGTTCTGACTTTCGCAAAGTTCCTTCTAACTACTAAAACCTTCTTTCTATTCTTTACCAGACTCTTTCAAAGTCATCATACACTCTCACATTACTCCTAGAATATTAGGTTCTGCCCCTCTGGCATGTGTACTGCCTTGAGATCCTTGAGATCTCTCTGAACTCTGGCATGTCAGAGCTGGCCTTTCCACACTGCACCTAAATCAGTTATTGTTGGAGAAAAGGTCTAGGTGTGGGCACTGCCCGGGATCCTTGAGGTCCTTAGGGAACTCTGACACACCTAGACATGATATTGTCTATGGACTTTGGCATTTGATGCTATTGGAGGCTTGGGAAGTCATTTGAGCCTGCTTCAGGCTCCCTATAGTTAACTTCTTCTTTTTCTTTATTTGTTTATGTAATTTATTCAGCTGGTCTGTAATAATTATTTGTAAACAACATTGGGGTGATTAGTGAAAAGGGCTGGGTAGTTACATATCTGTTGGGTAGCTCGGATAGATACCATGCCTATAGGATTGTGTTATTGCATTTGCTATGTTTTGCTTTATTTCCACAATATTAGATACCATGCATATAGGATTGTGTTAATGCATTTGCTATGTTTTGCTTTATTTCCACAATGTTAGAAACCATGCCTATAGGATCTAAATGGCTCTAATAATAGAAATCAAGCTTATAGGGTTAAAATTAACTTTACAATTAGATATCATGCCTATAGAGTGTAAAGTGATTGAGTTCAGTTTCTGTTACAACATATATTTATATTCGTCTCACTAGAAATCATGCATATAAGTTCGAAAATCAGTTCTTAACAATTAGATACTGTTCCTATCGGAATTAAAATCAGTTCTAGTAGAAATCCAGCCTATAGAACTTAAAATCAGTTTAGTTCATGTTAGTTCATTCTGAATTGGTTTAATCAACTGTCCGTTTCTTCAAATACATTTTTCTCAAACACTGCCTTAATTAATACTGCTAGGAAACATGTCTATAGGATCTCAAGTTGTTCGTCTTAAAACTGTTCACTGTTTTACTGCATCAATGAAGATATCATGCTCTTAGGACATCAGTAGGCAAGCTAAACAGGATTCTTACACTTCGTCCTAATTCAATACTGTATAATCCTTGCTCACCTAGATATCATGTTCTAGGATTTTCTCTTAAAATGCTTGCCGATTGTCTGAAGACGTGTATTTACTTGTTATATTTGTGGAGGTAACTGTGAGCCTGTAATTTGTTCTCTTTAAATGCAGTCCTAATTATTCTTGATTGACGCCTAGACTTTTATCCTTTAAAACCTTAGGAAGGTCAAGAACTGTCCAAAAAAATAGAGGTCCTAAATACCTCCAGGGCCACGAGGAAGGGATGGGTAGTGCACGCATAGGACATTTTCAAGGTTGCTAGAACGCTTTAGGCTATGACCAAGGGGAGGGAATTGGGTAGTAAGGATATGATGACTACGCGCTAATGTCACGTGTAGCCCCTCATTGAGGAGTGATTACCGGACATTGCGTGGGGTGATCCTGTAGGCTAACCAACCTAGGACCCTTCTTCCGATGTTTGAACTTTACTTTTTTTTTTCCTATACATGCAATTTGTTCAAATCTTTTCTTGTCTCATTACTTGAGCCACTCAATGTCCAAAATATGCCTTTATTTTCAAGAACGTGTTTAAACTGTGTAGTTGTTAAATGACTAATTCATAAGTATAAGTTCGGCCGGGACCCACCATTGTGGACCGAGAGGGGTGCCTAACACCTTCCCCTCAAGGTTATTTCGAGCCCTTACCCTAAATCTCTGGTAATGCAAACTAGTTCATGAGTTAATTGCTCAAGGTGCCCTAGCGCACCATAATCCGTTAGGTGGCGACTCTTCAAAAATGCAAATTCCCAAAAGGAAACAAGTTATTCCCCCACGAATGTCGAAACCCGGACTTCTCCCCGCGAGGATGGAAAAAAGGGGGCGCGACAGACCTCAACTGGTGCTCCTGCCTATCAATAATGGCAACTGGCTCCTCCTCGTAGCTCAATCTCTCGTCCAACTGAATAGTGCTGAAATCTAACACATGGGACCACTCGACGTGATATCTTCGAAGTATAGACACATAAAAAACTGGATGGACTCCCGATAAGCTGGGAGGTAAAACAAGCTCATATTCCACCTCCCCAACTCACTTCAACACCTCAAATGGGCCAATAAACCTTGGGCTCAACTTGCCCTTCTTCCCGACTCTCATGACACCCTTTATCGGCGAGACTTTCAAGAGAACCTTCTCGCCGACCATGAATGATAGATCACACGCCTTCTGATCCGCGTAACTCTTCTGTCTAGACTCTGCTGTGCGAAGTCTTTCCTGAATTAGCTTCACCTTCTCCAAGGCATCTTTCACCAGATCTATACCATACAACTTAGCCTCTCCGGGCTCAAACCACCCGATAGGAGAACGACATCACCGACCGTATAAAGCCTCAAATGGGGGCATCTCAATGCTGGACTGATAACTATTGTTGTAAGCAAATTCGGCCAAAGGCAGGAACTGATCCCACTGTCCTCCAAAGTCATCACACATGCCCTAAGCATGTCCTCTAGAATCTGAACTGTCCGCTCCGACTGCCCGTCGGTCTGAGGGAGAAATGCTGTACTGAGCTCCACGCGGGTTCGCAACTCACCCTGAACGGCTCTCCAGAAATGGGAGGTGAACTGAGGGCCTCTATCTGATATGATGGAAACAGGCACACCGTGCAACCGGACTATCTCCCGAATGTAAATCTGAGCCAACCTCTCTGAAGAGTAAGTAGTCACAATCGGAATAAAGTGTGCCGACTTGGTCAACCTGTCAACAATGACCCACACTGCATCAAACTTCCGCAAGGTCCGGGGCAATCCCACAACGAAGTCCACAGTGATGCGCTCCCATTTCCACTCAGGAATGGGCATCTGCTGAAGTAGGTCACCTGGCCTCTGGTGCTCATATTTAACCTGCTGGCAATTCAAACACTTTGCCACATAATCCACTATGTCCTTCTTCATCCGTCGCCACCAATAATGCAGTCTCAGGTCACGATACATCTTCGTAGCACCTGGGTGTATAGAGTACCGCGAACTATGTGCCTCTGTTAGAATCCTCTCCCTCAAGCCATCGACATTAGGAACACATAGGCGACCTTGGAGTCGCAGGACACCATCCTCGCCAATAGAAATCTCCTTGGTACTACCCTGTAGCACCGTCTCTCTGAGAACTCCCAAATGCGGATCATCGAACTGCCGGGCCTTGATCTCCCCCAATAATGAAGACTGGGCAACAACACACGCAAGGACTCGGCTGGGCTCTGAAATATCCAACCTCACAAGTCTGTTAGCCAAGGACTGAATGTCCAAAGCTAGTGGCCTCTCCTCCGCTGGAATGAATGCCAAGCTACCCCTACTCTCTGCTTTCCTGCTTAAGGCATCCGCGACCACATTTGCCTTGCCCGGATGATAAAGAATGGTGATGTCATAATCCTTCAGTAACTCAAGCCATCTACGCTGCCTCAAATTGAGATCCCTCTGCTTGAACAAATGCTGTAAGCTGCGATGAGTCGGTACGTAAACCTCACATCGACCGCCCATACAGATACGTCGCCTACATACTACGTAGACGACAACTAACACGTCCG
>NW_017672941.1:142704-159728 GCF_001879085.1 Nicotiana attenuata
AGATACTGCCAACGATAAATGAAGCACGCAATAAACCATAACCATTTCTCAGATCAACCATTCATGAAGCCATTTACGCTGCCTCAAATTGAGATCCCTCTGCTTGAACAGGTGCTGCAAGCTGCGATGATCAGTATAAACCTCACATGACGCCCCATACAGATAGTGCCTCCATATCTTAAGAGCATGGACAATCGCCGCCAACTCTAGATTATGCACAGGATATTTCTTCTCATGAATCTTTAGCTGACGGGAGGCATATGCAATAACTCGCCCCTCCTGCATCAATACACAACCTAAGCCAACGCGTGAAGCGTCGCAATATACCGTATACATCCCTGAACCGGAAGGCAACACAAGAACTGGTGCTGTAGTCAGAGTTGTCTTGAGCTTCTGAAAGCTCGCCTCACAATCATCAGACCAACGGAAAGGAGCACCCTTCTGGGTCAATCTAGTTAGAGGTGATGCAATAGATGAAAAGCCCTGCACGAATCGCCTGTAATAACCTGCTAACCCCAGGAAACTCCTGATCTCGGTCACTAAAGTAGGACGTGGCCAACTCTGAACTGCCTCTATCTTCTTGGGATCCACCTTAATACCCTCTCCCGACACAATATGCCCCAGGAAAACCACTGACTCTAGCCAAAACTCACACTTGGAGAACTTAGCATATAGATTCTACTCTCACAAGGTCTGAAGCACTACTCTCAAATGCTGCTCGTGCTCCCCCAGGCTACATGAGTATATCAAGATGTCGTCAATAAAGACGATAACAAAGGAATCAATATAAGGTCTGAACACCCTATTCATCAAGTCCATAAACGCCGCTGGGTCATTAGTCAGGCCAAAGGACATCATTAGAAACTCATAATGGCCATATCTGGTACGGAATGCGGTCTTCGGAACATCTGAGTACCGAATCCTCAACTGATGGTACCCTGATCTCAAGCCAATCTTAGAGAACACCCTAGCACCCTGCAACTGGTTGAACAAATCATCAATGCGCGGCAACGGGTACTTATTCTTAAT
Source organism: Nicotiana attenuata (assembly GCF_001879085.1). NCBI lineage: Eukaryota > Viridiplantae > Streptophyta > Magnoliopsida > Solanales > Solanaceae > Nicotiana > Nicotiana attenuata. The sequence goes on from NW_017672941.1 coordinate 143,734, forward strand.
GGTAGCCTTGTTCAACTGGCGGTAGTCAATGCACATCCGCATGGTGCCATCCTTCTTCTTCACAAACAACACTGGTGCACCCCAAGGTGACACACTAGGTCTGATAAACCCCTTTGCCAACAACTCCTCAAGCTTCTCCTTCAATTCTTTCGGAGCCATACGGTACGGTGGAATAGATACATGCTGGGTACCTGGAGCCAAGTCAATGTAGAAATCAATATCGCGATCCGGTGGCATGACAGGAAGATCAGAAGGAAACACATCGGCGAACTCCCGAACTACTAGAACCGAATCAATAGTCGAGACTCTGCGGTGGTGTCCCGAACATATGCTAGATAAGATAAACACCCCTTCTCGACCATATGTCGAGCCTTTAGAAAGGAAATAACCCGGCTAGATGTATCAAACTGTGGAGCCCCTACACTCTAGCCCTGGCAACCCTGGCATCACCAATGTAACAGTCTTGGCATGGCAATCTAGGACGGCGTGGTACAGGGATACCCAGGATGACCTCAAAGTCGATCATATCAAGCAATAGGAGATCCGCTCTAGTCTCGAAACCACAGAATGTAACCACACAGGACCGGTAGATCCGATCTACAACCACAGAATCGCCCACCGAAGTGGACATATGAACAGGAGTGCCCAAAGGCTCAGGAGTAATAACCAGAAAATGAGCAAACAAAGATGATACATATGAACAGGTAGACCATGGATCAAATAATACCGAAGCATCTCTGCCACAGACGGAAATGATACTTGTGATAATGGCATCTGAGGCCAATGCATCTGTTCTAGCCGGAAGAGCATAGAACCTGGCTGGAGCGCCGGCTGGCTGGCCTCCACCTGTCTGAGCAGTAGCTGGCTGACCTCTCCCTGTCTGGGCTCCACCTCTAGGACTGCCTCTACCATTCTGTCCCCCGCCTCTAGGTGGCTGGGCAACTGGTGCTAGAATCATAGGCTGCTGACCCAGCTGTACTGCCTTGCCCCGAAGCTTGGGGCAGGTCCTCTTCATGTGACCTGGGTCTCCACACTCGTAGCAAACTCTCGGCACCATGGCCTGATGTCCGGAAGCTTGGCCCTGATGGCCTGAATACCCGCCGGAGGAGCTAGAAATGGCTGGTGGACGAACCCTGAATAGCTGGCGGGCGATAAGAACTCTCTGGTATGGCACTGAAATAGGGGTGCGCTGGAGCACTCTAAGCAGGTGGTGGTGCTGGAAGTGGGGGCCTACTGGGCTGACCCCTACCAAACTGACCTCTACCCCTAGCCGGGGCACCTCTAAACTCTCCGAAGAATCGGGCCCTCTTGTCCTGCTGCGCCTGCTCTCTACCTCTCAGACGGTAGCCCTCAATCCTCCAAGCAATCTCCACCACTAGCTGATAAGAAGTCCCCATCTCCACCTCTCGGGCCATGTTGGCCCTAATGCCGGAATGCAACCCTGCAGCAAACCTCCACACCCTCTCTGCGTCAGTAGGAAGTATCATTAATGCATGGCGAGATAACTCAAAAAACCTCGCCTCATAATCGGTCATGGACATCTGACCCTGCTCAAGCTGCTCAAACTGATACCGCAGCTCTTCCCTCTCAGAGAAGGGAATAAACATGTCCAAAAATAACAGCATGAACTGACCCCAAGTGATGGGAGGTGAACCTGCAGGCCTGCCAAGAACATAGGACTGCCACCATCTACGGGCCCTGCCCTCCAGCTGAAAAGTAGTGAAGTCAACCCCATTCGACTCCAATATCCTCATATTGTGCAGTCTGTCCCTGCACCTATTAATAAAGTCCTGAGTATCCTCATGACGCTCACCCCCGAAAATAGGAGGGTGAAGTCGAGTCCATCTATCCAACAACTTCTGCGGGTCACCATCCGCAGCTGGTCGGGGTGCGGGCACCACTGCAGCAATTGGATGAGCCCCATCTGCGGGTAGTGCACTCGGAGTCTGATACACTGCAGCTGCATGACCAGGAGCCTGAGTAATAGGGGTCTGTGCTCCCCCTCCCGCCTGAGACGTAGCTGGATCCGTTGGAAATAAACCAGCCTGAGTCATGGTGTCCATGAACCGCAGCATACGGCCCATGACCTCCTGAAAACCGATGCTGTCATAAAGTCTGCTGGGGTAGGCTCTGCTGCGGGCACCTCGCCCTGCTCCTCAATGATGGGATCCCCCGCAGGATCCGTCGGTGGTACTACTAGTATAGCTCTGGGATGCCCTCGTCCCCTACCTCGGGCCGGTGCCCTCCCCCGGCCTCTACCTCGGCCTCTAGCAACAGGGGGAAGCAGCTCCTCCCGGGCCTGGAACATCTGCCGTGCGCGTCCTCTCCATCCGTGAGAGAATAGAAGAGGGACATTTAGTATACCAACCACTTCATGATAGGAAGTGAATAAAGAGTAGTTTCCTAACATCCTATAACCTCTCGAAGATAAATACAGACGTCTCCGTATCGATCCGCAAGACTCTATTAGGTTTGCCCATGACTTGTGAGACCTACGTGAACCTAGTACTCTGATACCATGTTGTCACGACCCAATTTCACCTCAGGTCGTGATGGCGCCCAACACCGTTGTCAGGCAAGCCAACACGGAAGTATTAGTGAATTCTTGTTTTACTTTACTAAAACAGTTACAACAATTTCTTAATTTGAATTTAAAATATGTGATAATTAGCAACATACAATAATAGTTATACAACCCAAAAGAGTAGTCTACTACTGTGTGTGCCAAGACCTGGTGTCACAAGTATGTGGGCAACTAGTAGAATATACAAAAGAATAATACTATTCTACTGTCTGAAATAGAGTAGACAACCAAAACTAAAGAAAAGACTCCATCACGCTGCGGGTCGGCATAGGAAAGGAGCAGCTCACCGTGGAATCTTGGACTACGATCAAACGTGCGCACCAGACTGATAACCAGATGCACCTGCCTCAAATCCTGTACAATTAAGTACAAAAGCATAATATGAATACATAAACAATATGTGCCCAGTAAGTATCCCGTCTAATCTCGAAGAAGTAGAGACGAGAGGTCGACTTGACACTTTCTAGGGTCAATTAATATAAGAAGTGTTTTACTACGCATAAATGTCACAATATATATATAGCAATTTATAGCATGAAACGATAAATCATTCTCTAGATAATTTCATAATTAGCCGTTTACATTTCAGGGCATTTAGGAAGACAAGTCATGAATATGAATTCACTTAGATAACATGCGCACATTATGCCGAGGTCGTACGGCCCGGTCCAACATGAAAAGAAATGTGCACTGCCAGAGGGTCGAATGGTGAGAACCATAGATGCATCTATTTCTACCGAGGCGATCGGCTCGATCCACAAATATCAATCATCATCAAGATGGCACATAAGGCACAATCATAGTCAAATAAATTCACACGAGTTATCAAATGAGTACATGCGTTCTTATACATTGTTCCAACTTCTAACAAGTCCTAAGTGATCTCATTAACATGAAAGGATATAGACATTTACAAATATAGCATGATACGGGTCCTAAACTACCCGGACAATTAACAAAATAGTAGCTACTTACGGACTCCCGTCACCTCGTGCGCACGTAGCCCCAACAATTAGCACACATGATTGAATTATCTCACATATGGAGACAGTTCCCTCTTACAAGGTTAGAAAGGAGACTCACCTCGCTCCAAAGCGTACTTCCAATATCAAGAACGTACTCAACCCTCAATTTGGAGCTGAACGATCCAAAACTAATTAAACGAGGTAGGAACTAGTCAATACAAGCTCAAGAGTTCGCATTTTAATTACTAATATAATATCCCGACCTTAAACACAAGTTTCCTAAAATCCGACCCCGGGTCCACATGCCCGGATTTTGAGATTTTTTGAAGAAAGTTGTCTCTATAGCCAAAGGATCAATAATATATGATTTCTAATTCATTCCAAAACAAATTTCATGGTGAAATCTAAGTTTTATCAGAACCCTAGGTTTTGCTCTAATCCCATGATTTTCCCTAATTTTTGTGTGTTAATCAACCCAAGACTCAAGTATTAAACTTAGGAATAAATAGGATGAACTTACCTCAAGATGCTAGGTGAAAGTCCTCTCCCAAGAGCTCCAAAATCGCCCAATGGATGAGTGAAAATGAGCAAACATGGCCTAGAGCCCGTAATAAATGAAGCTCACTACTTCAGTGATTTCCGCATCTGCGATCCTGGGTCGCACCTGCGCCCAAAGCATCCGCGAAAAGCATCCGCTTCTGCGGAATCTCAACTGGGCCGCACCTGCGAGATACAAGCCGCTTTTGCGGCCCCGCTTCTGCGAAAAAACAGCCGCTTCTGCGGCTTTGGGCCTGACCTGGCTTGGCCGCATCTGCGAGAGGAAGACCGCTTCTGCGGTCTCGCACCTGCGGCTGACCAACCGCAGGTGTGGTTATGACAGATAGCTGGGAGCTTCAGCTCCTTCCCAAAATTTCCAACTTCACTCAAGCCTCACTCGATTGATGCTCGGGGCCTCCGGGCCCCGCCCGAACATACCGACAAGTTTGAAATCATAAAACAGACTCGCTCGAACCCTCGGAATGCCCGAAACAACGCTAAATCTAAGAATCACCCCCTAAAACCAATTGAATCAAACTTATGAACTTCAAGTTCCTCAATTCACTTCTAACGCGCCGAAACGTACTTAAACTACTCGGATTGACACCAAATTTTGCGGGCAAGTCTTAAATGTTATATTGGACCTATACCGGGCTCCAGAACCAACATACGGGACCGATACCAACATGATCAAGCATTATTCAATTTCATTAAATCCTTAGAATTTCCAGTTTAACAATTTCTAACAAAAATTCATTACTCGGGCTAGGGACCTCAGAATTCGATTCCGGGCATACGCCCAGGTCCCATATTTTCCTACGGACCCTCCGGGACCGTCTAAACACGAGTTCGGGTTTGTTTACTAAAAATGGTGACCAAAGTCAAACTTAGCCTTTTAAGAAAATCTTAAGGAATCAAGTGTGCTTATTTCAACCCAAACTCCTCCAAATCCCGAACCAACCATCCCCGCAGGTCGTAAAATAGTTAAAGCAAGTGCGGGAAGTCTTATTTAGGAGAACGGGGTTCTAAAAAGCGAAACGACCAGCCGGGTCATTACAACATATCCTTGGCTATAAAGGAATCTGGTCAGTGTAGTTCTGGAAGTTTTGGTAGCTGGGACTACCGAAAAATTGTGATTTCACTGCTGTTGCTGCTGTTTACTGCTTGCTGAGCTCCTTATTATAGCAAAATCAAAATGAAAAGACTAACTAAACCTATCAGCTACGAGTTACAAGATTACTATCTATGAGTCTTCTGGAGCTTGATCTTGAGTCTTGGCTGGTTCTTCATACGGACTCTGATCTAATTCTTGATGCTTGTTAGCTGCAAGAGCTGGTTCATTCTTCTTCAGCTTTTTGGATCAAAGCGGGACATGCAAAGCTTGTGACTTCAATCATGTCTTGAGCAGTCCACATCTTTTCTGCGCTTCTACACTTTGAGTTCACCTATTTTCCTTTTCTTTTGTTTCTTTTATTCTGGATTGAGACTTTTTCTTTTGATCGTCTCAAACCCTATGTCTCGAGGTATAACCTGCTCAGACACCAAAACAAATAAACGAATAGAATTTTCTGCCCTTACTAGGAAAATTTCGTGAGTGATTTGTAACTAAAACTCTATACTACTTCATTATTGAAAGCAATAAAAGTCAGGATTGTGTATCCTTGGGGAAAAGAGATAAAGGAGTGGAGACCCTATATCTAAAATGAAATCAACTAGGGATTGGAGAAACTATTATTGGAAAATCATCAACTACGGAGTGGTGACCCTATGTTGGCATCAGGTTATGCTGGCATCAGGTTATGTTGGCATCAACTAGGGAGTGGAGACCCTATGTTGGCATCAACTAGGGAGTGGTAACCCTATGTTGGCATCAGGTTATACTGACATCAACTAGGGAGTGAGACCCTATGTTGGAAAAGTAATCAGGTTATGCTGGCATCAACTATGGAGTGGGACCCTATGTTGGAAAAGTCATCAGGTTATGCTGGCTTCAACTAGGGAGTGGAGACCCTATGTTAGCATCAACTAGGGAGTGGTGACCCTATGTTGGTATCAGGTTATGCTGGCATTAGGTTATGCTGGCATCAACTAGGGAGTGGAGACCCTATGTTGGCATCAATTAGGGAGTGGTGACCCTTTGTTGGCATCAGGTTATGCTGGCATCAACTAGGGAGTGGAGACCCTATGTTGGAAAATTATCAGGTTATGCTGGCATCAACTAGGGAGTGGTGACCCTATGTTGGCATCAACTAGGGAGTGGTGACCCTATGTTGGCATCAGGTTATGCTGGCATCAACTAGGGAGTGGAGACCCTATGTTGGAAAATCATCAGGTTATGCTGGCATCAACTAGGGAGTGGTGACCCTATGTTGGCATCAACTAGGGAGTGGAGACCCATGTTGGCATCAGGTTATGCTGGCATCAACTAGGGAGTGGAGACCTTATGTTGGAAAACGTAGCTAGGGATTGGAGACCTTATACTACCATGATTTTGAACTTCTTCTTCTTTATATTTTTTTAAATAAAGAGAATGAGTAAAATATGGAAAAGAATATGGAGAAAACTTCCCTTTTTGGGTTGTTGCTGCAAAGCTGTTTTTAGCACTTGTGCAGTGTCTTTTTGGTTTGCACCTGCTTCTTGCAAGGTAGCTTTTGGATTGCACCCGTTTCCTGCTTTCAAACAAAGAACAAAATTGTTAGTTTGAAACGGTGGTCGGTTTTGTGGCCTTGATTGTTTCAACCACTTGATCTTGGTCGACTTTTTTTTTATGATACTTTCAACTACAACTGGTTGTTTCTTGAAGACCGATTTCATTTCTGGCCCCGGAGCAACTTTGGCTTTCCAAACATTAACATGACGGTTGGTCACCTGGGACTTGACCTTTTTGACTTTATTTTGCTTTTGTAGGCCTTTCACTTTTGACTTTTTTTTTAACTTCGGAGAATTGGGGACTTTTTGGCTCCTCAAACTTTGCTCCAACGGCTAGTCGCGTGGGACTTAACCTCTTCCAACTTTATTTCGCCTTCGTAGGCCTTTCATTTCTGGCTTTTTTCTTCCAACTTTGATTTTAGAGCATTTGAGGTATCTTGGCTTTTCAAACCTTTGCCGAGACGGTTAGCCACGTGGGACTCAACCTTTTCAACTTCATTTGCCTTTATAGGCACTTCAATTTGATTTTCTCCTTCCAAGAGTTTTGATTTCAAAGCATCGACAGCCATGGCCAGTCGAGGTCGACTTGATGCCCTTGCCGAGGCTGGGTGCCTTCTTGTGTATTAGCTTGTATCAAAGGAGAACCCTGTAAATCAGTCTTACCATCCTTTCTTTATCTTAGTTTCGGAACAGAGTTAGACCGAAAGGGGTTCAAAGAAAACAAACAATGGAATGGACAATGAATTTAGACAAGAGGTATCCTTTTCGGGGAAAGGAAAGAAGGACTTATCTGGAGTACACGTGGACTTCAATGAGCATGACATGCCTTTTGCACTGGATGCCTGATCTGTGTAAACCATCCAACTCTCAGAAATTCATCACAACTTTTGCTTCAAAATTTGAGAAACCTTGCCAGGACTCTGTCGATGCGGATGGTTGTGAGGATCCTCTTTTGATCAGTGGCGTCTTCTGCAGGTTTTCACCAGCTGACCTCTCTCATTTATCTTCTCACCATCGCCTTATAGTGCACTTTGCGAGTTTTCACTAACAAGACTCTCTCATTTTCCATTTCTCTGCTTACCATAGCCTTACGGTGCCCGTGAGGGTTTTCACCGATAAGACTCTCTCATTTTATTTCTCTCATTTTGATTGTATCAGATTCAAGCGATTGTATCCTCCAATTCTTTAAACATTCTTGCCGATTAATCGGAAGGACTTGAAACGATTTGGGTAAAAAGAGTTTGGACTGAATTACAACTTTGGAACCCTTCAGGCGAAACCGTCGCCGAACCATTATAACATCTGCCCCAATTTCACTTTTGGTGGAATTTGGATTTTTGTTTTGGTGTGACTGAACCCCAGCGAAAGGCTGCCTACGTATCCTTTCGGAATCATGTCAACCGTAGTTCAGGGAACTTTGTTTTTGATTTTCTTTTGTTTTTCTGTTTTGTTTTGTTTTCTCTGTCTTTTTCCTTTCCATTTTCCTTTCTTTTTTTTTTCATTTTTTTATCTCATTTTCTTTGTCTTTTATTCCCCCCTTCTTTTCTTTTTGTATTCTTTTTCTTCTCTTTTTCATTTTTTTCAAATTTTTTTAGTAACACTTTTGATAACTAGGAATTTTGACGCGTTTCATGCTCCTTCTTGCTTATGCTTTGATTATAAATTCTTACAAAATAGTCCCAAAAGGCTCATAAGTTGTGCTTGATTGCAGGTTTGATCGACAAAGTGACGAAATGTCAAACATCGGCTCAAAAGGAGTGAAACCTGCTCAAGTACCTAAGACAAGGCAAAGCTCAGGAGAACAGACCTAGTGCGGCCGCACTACTCTTTGTGCGGTCTGCACTAGAGAGATTCAGAGAGTCAAAAATTAAGGCTTCAAGCAATGTGGCCGCACTCCATTATGTGCAGTCCGCGGTGAAGGTTCCGCGGCCGCACTCCATTATGTGCGGTCCGCGGTGAAGGTTCCGCGGACGCACTACCATTATGTGCGGTCCGCGGTAGAGAAGTTCAGAGAGGTGAAAATTGCCATGGTTCAAGCTGCGCGGTCCGCGGTCATATATGTGCGGACCGCATTAGAGACCTCCGTGGTCGCTGTTGCGGTCCATTCTGCGCGGTCCGTGGAGCCTGAGTTCAGAGAGCCAAGATTGCAAGTCCAAGAGCCTAGTGCGGCCGCAGTCCATTTTGTGCGGCCCGCACTGACCCCGCAGGGGCATTTTTATCCAGTTTTTCCAGCCTAGTATAAATAGAACTTTTTTTCATTTTTAGGGTATCCGGATATAATTAGTTATTTTATTTTAGCAGCTGCGCTCGTGAGAACATAATTTGTAGCCATTTTGGGCATTTTAGCTTAACTCTAACGATAGATTCTCTGTATTTTCTTTAGTAATTAATTAATATGTTTTTCTCTTCATCTATTTCTCTATTTTCTTGTTCAAGAATGAGTAGCAAAACCCATTAGCTAGGGTTGTGGCTCAACCCTAGTGTGGGTAATTGATGGGTGTTGTGATTTAAGGTTAGATTGACTATGGGTGTTTGTATTTGGGTCAATTTTATGGTTTAATTTATGAATTAGTGGTTGCAAACACTGGTTTGTGCTAAGTTGACTTGGCTCTTCTTGAGAGAGAGAGAGAGAGAGAGCCTAAGTCTCCAAAATTGACCCAATAAGGAATTGGGATGGACTCAAGAGAATTGATAGTCCCAATTAAAGGGTTAAACCTCGAGAGAGTAATTACCCGACTTGAACCCTAGTTGCTTGAGCTAATTTGCCTACCCATTTGGTCTCGAGAGAGTCAATTGGGCAAAATCACTCTCTCTACCGAGAGGTGTGAGAGTGGGTAAAATTGTGCAACGGTTATACATATTTCCCCAATCATGTCAATCGTGCCTTAGAAGTAATTACTCGTCAATTAGCCACCTTGGTGAAGGTCACTACCCTAGTGTCCCTTAATCCATTAGATACAACTCTTAGCAATTATCTCTTAGCGTAATCTAGTTTCCAATCTAATTAGTAGTTTTACAATAGTAGTTTATAAAAGAAAACCCAAAAATGTTGGAAGTGACATTTGGAACAATTACATGATTCTAGACTAGATAGATACATCAACTCCAATCCTAGCTCTCTGTGGATTCGATCCCGACCCTCATATCGGGTAAAAGCTATTGCGACCCTCTCTTCCTACTTTGTAGCAGTGCGGAGTTGGTAGTGATCAACTTTTTGGCGCTGTTGCCGGGGAGCTAACGGTTTTGGCTATCTATTTAGTTAGTTTTGTGTGTTGTTCTTCTTTCCTTCATTATTACTAATTTGTGTGTGTGTACAGGTACCCAATGGCTTTAAATGCTAATGACCCTCTTGGAAATGTGCTTGCGGGGGAGGAGGTAGATGAAATTGGAGAGGATGAGGTGCCTCTTGTACCTCCCGGACCAAGACGAGGCCGCCAGGGCAATGCTAATGTTAATGTTCCAGACCCTCCTCCGCCACCTCCAAGAGTGGCTCCAAGAGTATTACCAAACCAAGGATATGCAAGTGCTATTGTCCCACCCAGAATCTGGGCGGGCAATTTTCAGATAACTAATGTGATGTTGACCTTACTTGAGCAGCGTGGGTAATTCACGGGCGCTGCGGATCGAAATGCCTACAAACATCTAAAAGGGTTCGTGGATACATGTTGGGGTAGAAAGCAGACGAATATGTCCGAAGATGCTCTTAGGTTAAGACTTTTCCCGTTCTCACTCCGGGGAAAGGCATGGGATTGGCTAGAGAGACTCCCCAACCATTCCATCACAACTTGGGATGAGTTGGCGGATAAATTTATTGCTAAATTTTTCTCACCCGGGCACATGGCGGCACTTCGAGATGAGATATTGGCTTTCAAGCAAGAACCCACGGAACCTTTGCATGAGATTTGGGAGCGGTTTAGAACAATGGTGAAAGAATGCCCAAACAACAATATGACCGATGCGATGATTCAACAAACCTTCTATCGGGGCATTATACGACAAATCAATGCATAGTCAATCAATTGGACGGGGGGTAATTTTATGAAGTTGTCTTATGACGAATAATGATGAGATGGCGGATGCATCCTCCGCATGGCAAAGTAGAGCGAATGTTCCCCAAGGTGACCCCACGGTCATCCATTTGCATAAGGAACTACATGACCATGGACAGGCCATAGCGGAGTTGACAACTACTATGAACCAATTGGCTAAGGCACGGTTGCAACAAGTCCAAAACCCTCGCCAAGTGAATGCTATGGACGGTGTGAGTATGCTTACCAACAAGAGAAGGCAAAGAAGGCAACAAAACCAAGGGAATTCTGAGCAATTTGATGATGAGTGTGATGGGTTGAAAAATGATGGCCATGATGAGCACAATGAAGAGGTACAATATGTTAACAACTATCAAGGCAATAGAGGCCACTCTTCAAACCAACAATGGCGACCCCAAGGTAATTGGAGCAATCAACAACAAGGTGGTGGTAATTGGAACAACAACAACCAAGACGGTAATTGGGGAAACAACAATCAAGGTAACCAAGGGCATTGGAATGGTAATAACAACAATTGGAACAACAATGGTCAAGGCAATTGGAACAACAATGAAAACCAAGGCAATCGGGGGCAAGGCTTTCAAAGGCCCCCAATGTATCAACAACCGAACAATCCACCCCTCTCAAGGATCTAGTTCTTCGGGTAATGATATGGGAAGAATAGAAATGATGTTCGAACAAATGATGAAAAAGAACCAAGATTCCGATGCTCAATTGGCTTCCCACATTACCTCTATCCGGAATTTGGAGGTGCAATTAGGCCAAATTTCTCAATCGTTGAATACTCTCCCAAAGGGTGCTCTACCAAGTGATACGGTAGTGAACCCTAAGGGTGGGAACAATCATGTGATGGTGGTTACAACACGAAGTGGGAGAGGCGGTGATGTGAATGCCTCAAAGCAAAAGCAAGTTGTTGATGATGATGTTGAGTTGCAAGAAAATGATGTTCCTTTGGTAGTTGAAGATGTGGTTGATGATAATGTGAACAATGAAGTGAGGATTGACATTAATGAAACCGAGGTGGAAACTCAAGAGGCCGTGAACCCGTCTAGGGAGCACATAATTGACATGCCGGAGCTGGTGGTGCCAAAAGCCAAGGCACCTTTGCCTAGACCACCCCCCCTATCCTCAAAGGTTAGCCAAGCAGAAAAGTGACAACCAATTCAAAAAGTTCATTGACATGATGAAGAGCATATCCATCAACATGCCTTTGGTGGAGGCTTTGGAGCAAATGCCTGGTTATGCTAAATTCATGAAAGATTTGGTTACAAAGAAAATATCAATGGACTGTGAAACTATCAAGATGACCCACCAAGTTAGTGCCATAGTACATTCAATGGCCCCGAAATTGGAGGATCCCGGTGCTTTCATTATCCCCTGCACTATTGGTAGTGCAGATTTTGCCAAAGCTTTATGTGATCTTGGGGCAAGCATCAATTTAATGCCCTTCTCAGTTTTCAAGACTCTAGGTATTGGGCTACCAAGGCCAACTTCCATGAGATTACAGATGGCAGATAGATCAATAAAGCGTCCTTTGGGTATAGTTGATGATGTGCTTGTCCGGATGGACAAATTCATCTTGCCGGGGGACTTTGTGATTTTGGATTGTGAGGTGGACTATGAGGTCCCAATTATTCTAGGGAGACCTTTCGTTGCAACGGGGAAGGCATTGGTTGATGTTGAAGCGGGTGAACTAACTTTCCGAGTGGGGGATGAGAAGGTCATTTTCCACGTTTGCAAATCCATGAAGCAACCCAATAGCACCGAGGTGTGCTCATTTGTGGACATTGTCACAGCTGTGATAGTGGATGACACAAGTGCTATGATTAACGTGGAGGATCACCTTGAGGCGGTGCTATTAAATCTTGATGTGAATGATGATGCTGTTGATACCCAATTTTTCCCTAAGTATTTTTATGTATTCAAAATATCCTCAAAATAGCATATACGTGCATATATAAGCATTCCCAAGAGTTTTGATATTTTTCCTTATTTTAAATCAATTTATTGTCTATTTTAACAGTACAAAATCCAATAATTATTCCCAAAATTAACATTTTTTGTGAATAACTTATTTTATTCTCATATTTACACCAAATATAATTAAGGTAATTTTTTGTATATTTTTACAAATTTGTTTGGTATTTTTTAAAAAGCTAATTGCACATAAAGGCAATTGTAGCCTATTTTACGATTAATAGTGTTTTATAATTGTAAAATTAGTTCTAATATTTTTACATTAATACATATGTATTATTAATTGGTTCAGCATCTTCAATTTTCTTTTAAAATCATTTTCACTATTTTTATAAAATAACAGGGGAAAACTGGCTATTTCAATTTTGGCCACATTTCATTTCAATTATAGCCTCAATTTTATTTTTTTCTTAAACCCAATTGGCCCCAATCCTAATGCCCAATTGGGCCAGCCCAATTCCAATTTAACCCAACCCCTGACCCATTAAACTAAACCCGCCCGGGATCCCTTTAAATCCAGGCAGTTGATCCTTTTGATCAACGGCCACAAATAACCCTTTCCTTTTTAATTCCAAATGACCTAAACCTAACCCTCATTTCTCTCAGACAGCCGCCCCCAAACTCTCTCCTCCTCTGAAACGCTCCCTAGCACTCGAAACCCTAATCGCCTCCGCCGTCTTCTCTGAGCAATCTCATCGGAGTCCATGGCTTCTCGGCCATGGACATCCTGTGCTTACCTTCCTTTCCCCCAAACCGTGGTTGTTCGAGATTTCGAGGCCTGACCTCGATAAAGTTCGTTCAGATCCGTTGTAGATCTGTGGTTCTATGGCTTCTCCGGCCATGTCCCGGTGTGTTCGAGCTTTAAGAGCCTAGCTATGGCTCAGATTGGTTCGAGACCAGACCCTTTTCACGCCTTCTCATTTCTAGGGTTTCTCAGAAACCCTAAACTATTCGAGGTTCTTTCTTTGTTTATTTGCCTAGATCTGTGTTGAACCTATGCTATATTTGACGTTTTGAGTGTTTTCCCCAAATTTCCTTTTCAAAATCGTTGGTTTTTCAAAATTAGGGTTTCAGAAAGTCTTTCGATTCTTATTGTTCTTTTCTTTTAGATGTTTGTCTGTATTATGCTCGTATGTTTTCCTCCTCTATTACGCTTGTATTGACTTTCTACTTTTATATGTATGCTCACATGATTAGTCTGTTTTTCTCACTCTTCTACCATGCATATTTACTACTGAGTTTCTTGATGTTTTCTTAAATGCTAAAGTTTTTCTGAGCATGTTCTTCATGCCTTAAAGTGGTTTCCTTTCTTTGATTGTTTCAAGCCCGCCATTGTATTTGCCTGATTCTGATGAGACTCCTTGAGTCTGTTCACTTGCCTTCTCGTTTCTATGTTTGATTCGATGGGGAAACCCTAGAATTTGGGGGTTTTTCTCGGTAAATTGAATTAGGGTTCCACTTTGGGGACCTTGTACCTTCAGACTCACTATGAGTCTCTGGTTGGACTCGTATTCTTTTGTTTACGATTCTAAACACTTCAATGTTAAACTATTCTGTATGAATTGTTTGCTTTATATGCAAGAAGCTCCCCTTCCAAGGTTTTTGGTGATTGCTTAATTGATTTTGGATCCCTTTGATATGGTCTTAATTGATTGCCACTTATTCTCTTTGGTTAAGCCCTCTTTACCTATTTCTGGTTTGGTTCATTCGATTTTAACTTAGTACTTTGATTTTGTTAATTGTTTGATTGATTCCCTTTCCTTTCTCTTTACAAATCAAGTACTATTGAAACCTTTCCTTAAATATACCTCGTGTATTTTCCCTTCTTATGCTACTGTGAAGGATTTTATTCAAATTTCCTTTCCTTGTTTACACTTTTCCGTTTGAAATTAAATCCCTTGACTAAAGGGAGAATATTTGAGACTGATTTTTTTTAAAAGGGTTTTCTTACCTTTCTTGTTTGCTTCTCTACACTATAAAAGAGGCTACCCTTCTACACTTTTACACACGAACACAGAATACCATCTGAGTTCACAATTCCCTTTTGCTCTCTCTTTCTGATACTCACACTGCTGTGGACTTTGCTCGCTTTCTTCTGCATTCTTTATTTCTATACCGGTATGTTTCAGTTAGTTTATACGCCCCAAGAACAATGTGTTTAATTCTGTCCACATGTTTTCTAGCAGATTATAACGTGTTTCCCCTTCTCTTACAGTCCAGCATTTAAATAATATGTGCAGTTGTTTGTTTGTTGTGAATATGATGCTTTATGAATTCCGTTACCCCTTTTACCCCTTTGTATGTGAGTTTACTGTTCGGGGCATAGCAGCACCCCAATATTGCTGTCTATGATCCTGAACTGGGTTCATTGAACTCCTTAACTCAATCAATTCCCACTTCCTATTCTCCCCATTATGTGCTTGAGCCTTGACTTAGGTCTGATAGTGTCCTAATCACTATCCATACCTTTGTTTGACCATCAAAGGGTCTGCTCCTAACTTGTTCATCTAGCAAGTGGTCAGGGGTGTGCCAGCCTACCTTATGGCTAGGTATGACCACCACCTGTCATGGTCCCCTAATTCCCTTTCACTTTGCACTTTCTCCTAGCTATAAGTTCTGCCCCTCTCTTGCAAGCCATGCTTTGGGACCCCTGAGCTCCCCCTGAACTTGGATGCCTGAGGGCTGGCTATTCCACACTGCACCATCCTGTTCATAATGGCATCCTGGGTGTAATCAATGCCTGGAATCCCTGAGGTTCCTTGAAACTTTAAAACACCCAGGATAATGAGAAGGCTTTGGAGATCTGGACCCCGAAGTTGGTTAAATACATATTATTGGACTTTAAGATTGAATTAGGTTGCTTGGATCTAGCTGTTAGTTTTTGATGTATTTTTATTATTTCAGTTGATTCATTGGATTGTAATAACTTGTATAGAACTCGGGGAATCTAGTAAAAGGGTGTGGGAGGGGTTTTACTTTCTTGCATCAATAAAGGGGTAGGTATCATGACTTTAGGACCTTAATTTTTTCACTAGAAATACTACACATAAGATGGTTCGATGTTTCTGATTCAAGTCACCTAGATACCATGCCTATAGGGTTTAACGTTTAATTATGATATAAGTCATCTAGAAATCCTGCCTATAGGACCTTAACGTTCATGTATTAAATAATTACCTCTTCTTACCAGTTCTTAACAGACTTTTAGGGAGTGGAGACCCTATGTTGGAAAAT
>NW_017672942.1:0-3902 GCF_001879085.1 Nicotiana attenuata
ATCGGGAATCTAACCCGCAGTCCCAAAGTAAAAGTGCAGGGGAATCTACCGGGAATCAAACCCGTAGTCCCGAAGTAAACAAACAGGGGGGGAGCTATCGGAATCCCAATGTAAATGCGCAACCACAGCCAGAAATATACCAAGGAAATGAAGTACAAAATACAACACGGATAGAACTAGCCTAGCATGCTTCACGTAGAACAGTCAAAACAACTCAAGCAATTAGGCAATCAAGTCAACTAAACATGTTTTTCCTAACCTAGCACAAGTTATAATTTCAAGTAGAATAAGGCAAGTGAGAAAGAAACCAAATCTCAATAACTTAAGAAAAAAAAACCGGATTTCCCATCAATCCGCTCAAGTACGCGCCCGTCACCTCACGTACAAGGCACTCAAATATCAAGTAACAATCCTAAGGGGAAAAGTCCCCCGCACAAGGTTAGACAAGCCACTTACCTCGAATCGGCACCAAAATCAACTCGAAATCACACTTTTGCCATGAGTATCCGACTCCAAATGGCCCAAATCTATTCAATTCAATTACATATCGTAAGTAATGTTGCAAAAAACTGATTCCACTATTAAATTTAAAGCTAAGGCGCGAAAATAGGTAAAATGACCAAAATGTCCCTCAGGCCAACGTCTCGGAATCGAATAATTTTCACATTTTCAGAACCCTCATACTCTCACGAGTCTAACCATATAAAAATCTCCCAAATCGGAGGTCAAATACCCACTCAAAATCCAAAAGTTAGGTCTAAGAAGTTTTCCCCAAACTATCCAATTTTTGACCCTAAATTCGAATTCTAATGATGGATTTAACTAGATATTGATGGAATACAACTAAATAGGATTAAGAAAACGTTACCCAATGATCTTCTCTTCAAAAGCCTCCAAGAATCGCCCTCTCCCGAGCTCTCAATTGATTTTTCTATCTTTTGAACTCAACCCTCGAATTTCTTATTTCTGAACAGGGATTACCGCTTCTGCGGCCAAGGTCTCGCTTATGCGGAATCCAAGCCGCTTCTGCGGTCTCTTTAAAAATCCGACCTTCCGCTTCTACGGTTCCCATCTCGCGCTTCTGCGGAAATCCTGCCGCTTCTGCGGTTCCTGAGGAGGATGCCCCTACTCGCTTCTGCGGTGACCAAGGCCGCTTCTGCGGCTCCGCTCCTGCGGTTCCCAAGCCGCAGAAGCGAAAAGATACCAGAAGCAGCAGAACTGTTACCTCTCAACTTCCAAAATTCTTCCGTCGCTCATCCGAAACCATCCCGAGGCCCCCGGGACCTCAACCAATAACGCCAATACCACCTAATACCTTATTCAATCTTGTACCAATCCTTAAAACACCTAAAACAACACCGTAAACCCGATTTAATCAATGATTCAAGCCTAAGAACTTCAAATTTCTTCCAAATACGCTTTCGATCAAAAACCTAACCAAAACACGTTCGAATGACCTGAAATTTGCACGCACATCCCAAATGACATGACGGAGCTACTGCAACTTCCGGAATTCCATTCCGGCCCTCGGATCGAAAATTCACTATCGGACCGGAAACTTCAAAAATTCAAATTTCGGCATTTCAAGCCTAAATGAGCTACGGACTTCTAAAATACATTTCGAACACGCTCCCAACCCCGACCAAACGGAGCTACGGGACCATCAGATTTCCATTCCGAGGTCGTCTTCACACTGTTCCGACTACGGACCATTTTTCCACACTTAAGCTCTCGTTTAGGGACTAAGTGTCCCAAAACTCTCCGAATCTCAACACCGAACGTCCCGGCAAACCAAAATAGCAGAAATGAACTTAGGGGGAAGCAGTTAATGGGGGATCGGGGCGTTAATTCTTAAGACGACCGGCCAGGTCGTCACATCCTCCTACACTTAAACATTCGTTCGTCCTCGAACGAGCACAGAGAACATACCTGAAGTAGTGAAAAGGTGAGGGTACTGGCTGCGCATATCCTGCTCGGCCTCCCAAGTCGCCTCCTCGGACGGCTGACCCCGCCACTGAACCTTCATTGAAGCAATGTTCTTTGACCTCAACCTTTTGATTTGTCTGTCCAATATAGCCACTGGCTCCTCAACATAGGATAGATCCTTGTCCAACTGGACTGAACTGAAATCCAACACGTGAGACGGATCACCGTGATACCTCCGGAGCATCGAAACATGAAATACCGGATGAACTCCGGCCAAACTGGGAGGCAAGGCAAGCTCATAGGCAACCTCCCCAACTCACCATGATACCTCATGACGCCTTTCATAGGCGAAACCCGAAGCAGAACCCGCTAACCAACCATATATGAAACATCACGAACCTTCCTGTCCGTGTAACACTTCTGTCTGGACTGGGCTGTACGGAGTCTATCATGAATCGTCTTAACCTTCTCCAATGCATCCTGAACCAACTCTGTGCCCAATAACCTGGCCTCACCCGGCTCAAACCAACCCACCGGAGATCTACACCTCCTACTATATAAAGCCTCATACGGCGCCATCTGAATGCTAGACTGATAACTATTGTTGTAAGCAAACTCCGCCAGGGGCAAGAAATGATCCCAAGACCCTCCAAACTCAATCACACACGCGTGGAGCATATCCTCAAGAATCTGAATAGTGCGCTCGGACTGTCCGTCCGTCTGGGGGTGAAATGTTGTGCTCAACTCCACCCGAGTGCCTAACTCCTGCTGCACGGCTCTCCAGAACCGCGATGTGAACTGGGTACCTCTGTCCGAAATAATAGAAACTGGAATACCATGCAGACGGACAATCTCCCGAATATAAATCTCCACCAACCGCTCCGATGAATAAGTGGTCCACACAGGGATGAAATGAGCGGACTTGGTCAGCCGATCCACAATGACCCAAATGGCATCAAACTTCTTCAAGGTCCGTGGGAGTCCCGACACAAAATCCATGGTGATGCGCTCCCACTTCCACTCCGGAATCTCTATCTGCTGAAGCAACCCACCCGGGCGCTGGTGCTCATACTTTACCTGCTGGCAGTTGAGGCATCTAGACACATAACCAACTATATCTTTCTTCATCCGCCTCCACCAGCAGTGCTGCCTCAAGTCCTGAGACATCTTCGCGACACCCGGATGGATGGAATACCGCGAACTATGCGCCTCTGCTAGAATCAACCCTCGAAGACCATCAACATTGGGCACACAAATCCGGCCCTGCATCCTCAATACACCATCATCTCCAATGGTCACATCTCTGGCATCTCCACGCTGAACCTTGTCCTGAAGGACAAGCAAATGAGGGTCATCATACTGTCGCTCCCTGATACGATCAAATAAGGAGGACCGGGAAACCACACAAGCTAGAACTCGACTGGGCTCCGAAAGATCCAATCTCACAAACTGGCTGGCTAAGGCCTGAACATCCATCGCCATAGGCCTCTCTGAAGCTGGTAAATATGCCAAACTCCCCAAACTCTCCGCCCGGCGACTCAAGGCATCCGCCACTACATTGGCCTTGTCAGGGTAATACAGAATAGTAATGTCATAATCCTTTAGCAACTCTAACCACCTCCTCTGACGCATATTAAGATCCTTTTGCTTGAGTATATGCTGCAAACTCCGATGATCAGTATAGATCTCACAAGGCACACCATACAAATAATGACGCCAGATCTTCAAGGCATGAACAATGGCAGCTAATTCAAGGTCGTGGACAGGGTAATTCTTTTCATGTATCTTCAACTGTCTGGACGCGTAGGCAATCACCCTACCGTCCTGCATCAACACCGCTCCAAGGCCAACTCTCGAGGCGTCACAATAGATAGTATAAGACCCCCAAACCGGTAGGCAACATCAAAATTGGGGCTGTAGTCAAAGCTATCTTGAGCTTCTGAAAGCTCGCCTCACACTCCTCTGTCCACTGAAAA
>NW_017672942.1:6453-15570 GCF_001879085.1 Nicotiana attenuata
CAATAATATATATATGTCCTAATCTCCCTCCCCCCCCCCCCATCGCCTCTCCCGTTCACCCCCTCCTCAGAGACCAAAAATAAACCCTGGCCGCCACCCTCCGCCCTGAGCCGCCGTCTGCGACCGCCGGAAATCGCCTACGGCGGCGGCCGGCATCCAATCCCAACCAAATTTACACCACAACACCCTTTTCATCCCCTCATAACGAATCTGGCACCCGTTTCCTTCGAATCTTTGTGGTACTCTTCGAATATCCATTTGAAGCCATGAACCCTAGCGCCGCCACAGTTTCTCCGGTGGCGGCGCCGACCTTCTTTCCTACCAAATTAACACCAAATGACCACCAGGCCTTCCCCATCCCAAATCCCACGTTGGTTTCCTTCGAATAACTCCAAAAGCCCTCGAATCTTGAATCTAGTATAACCCCAAAAATTCGGAATTTTCCAATGGAAGTGTTCGTCGAGGTTTTTAGGTTCGTTCTGAGGTTATTTACGTGTCTTTGGTGAAAAGCACATGATTAACCTCAGATTGAATCAAGACTTGACAAAGCGAAGATCCTCGCTGGTTTCTGTCCGAGCATTTCATTAGGTATTTCTTTGTCTTGTTATCCTTAGTGTAATTTCTATGTCTCATCCGTCTTCTGTTTCTTCTTTTTCTTTTGTTTCTTTTGATTGTTTGTTTTGGGGTCAGTTTATTCATGCACAATTCTGTTTATTAGTGTTGTTATCTCATTGTTGATTAGTATAGTTTCATCTTTCTTTGGTTTTGAATTAAATCTGCCGGATTTCCTCGTTCGGGCAATTTTAAGATAATTTCCAAATTGGCAAACCATGTTAAGTTTGTTTGGGTTCATAAAGATTGGACAACCCAGGAGGGAACTAAATTGGGCTTATTTGGACCCATTAACTCGGGTCAATTGGAACCAGGTTCTGGTTGGTTTTTTTTTAGGGTAATTAATAGGACCTTAAAGGGTAATTTGGGTAGTCGAGATTAGGGAATCTTGGATAACAGAAATAGGAAGCTTCTAGCAGGGGTCTATAATTAAATTTCAGACTTTAGCTTGGTTAACAAGTCAATAAATGAAGGACTAAGTAGCAAAAAGGAAAGTGTGAAAGGGACTAAAATGAAATAACTAAACCCCTAGGTTTGCCCTAGTCCCTTGCCTATAAAGGCATCCTAGCTTGCCTTTCATGAAAAAAAAAAAAGAGGGAGTTAAAAAGAAAATCCAGAAAAGAAATCAGCAAAAATTTACATTGATATTCTACTGTTCCATTGGGTCTCTTCAGTGACTGTTCCTATTCTAGTTCTGAAAACAATAGGTGCATATTTTAGAATCAGAAATAGTAGGAACCTTTCTGCTTTTGTGCTCTATTCAATATTACAGCATCGGGAGTCAGTTGTAGGATTAAATCTGTCTGTTTGAGTTCCGCTGGGTTTGTTGTTGAGCGCGAATGATTCTGGGTTCAATTTCCAGTTCTTCTGGTTTATTCAAGTTGCTTTGGTCAGTTTATTGGTTGATTTGCTGTTAAAATACTTCTTGTGTTAAGTTCAAGTACGGATTGGGATTCAGTCAAGTTATTTTGGTCATCTGGTGGACTTTATCATTCTGTGATGTATTCCTGGGCTTTGTGAAGTGTCTTGGTTTAAAATCGTTCCTGAACTGCTGCTGAAAGTTGTTGTTACTACTGCTGACTCTATCCTTCTGCTTTCCTTTGCAAATTCCAGGTACACAGTTTTGACCCACTGATGTAGCACCAATTTGGAGTGAAATGAATGATGTTTCAGCTTGTGTTCATTTGAATATCTGAAATATTTAGCCTTATTTGTTTGAATTATATTAAACCAGTGATTGTGTAATTAGGACTGTTCAGACTGTTTAATTGGATTATTTGGGACCGTTTTTTTTAACTTGTAGCCTGTTGGCCTAATTCAGTGAACTCCAATGAGCATGTGAACTCTGCAGTCAGTAGTTTAATTTGGTTTAATCTGTGGAATTCCATTGGTATTTGTAATAGTTGGATAGCCTAAACATGGTTTGAATATGAAACTGGATTCTGGCCACAAGTAATTCGCTAACCTGAGTAGATTGTATACCGTTCCTATCGTCTCCAAAATCAGACCATTTTGAAATAATTTTAAGTTTAAATCGAAATTCTGTTTGGTACAAGGCTTGCCGGTAAATTTAAGGCTCAATAGCCTTGTTTGTTGATTTTGGGCTTTAGTGACTTAACGAGCGGCCCAGACTCAGGTCAGTTTTCAGTGTTCATTTGGGCCAAGGCCTTGACTAGTAGCATGCTAGTATAACATGGGTGCAAGTGCCCTTCGTTGGGCTCATCTTGAAAGCCCAATGGGAGGTTTTGACACAGAATCCGCCTTTGGTTTATTGCAGTCCAATAACGGGTTAATTAGGACCTTCCCTTTGTCATTGGAGACATTAACATAAAATTATAGATTGCTGCTTGCCTTTTAGTTAATAAAAGAGATGAGCCTCGCCCAAACGAAACAAATAAAGCGCGAGGCCCTCGATAAATGCTTATACTAAAAAATATTAGATTTCGGAGTGGGCCGTTTAGCGAATTTCACGGCCTTCCTTAAAGATAATAACGCGTTAGTCTTTTAGGCGCGTATTTTAATAATATTACCTTCCTAAATTTGGGTGCACATTTATGTGACCCAAATCCAAATCTCAACGAAGTCGAAATGTGTTAACAATCACGGGTGCACTGGTGCGACGTGGTTCAAGGCGCATTTTCACGACGTTGCAATTCTTATTAAAAATAGAAATAAAATCGGTTTAATAATAAAAGCACATAAGTTAGAACACGTTTTGGGATCGGATAAAATCAAATATGACAATTAAGCGACCGTGCTAGAACCACGGAACCCGGGAATGCCTAACACCTTCTCCCGGGTTAACAGAATTCCTTACCTGGATTTCTGTGTTCGCGGACTGATAACAGAGTCATCATTTCCTCGGGCCGGGATTCAGCTGGTGACTTGGGACACCCTTAATTTCCCAAGTGGCGACTCTGAAATCTTAATAATAAATCCCGTTCCGATTGTCACTTCAAGTTGGAAATAACTCCCTTTATCATACCCTTTTCCGCGGGGGTGTAGGTAAAAAAGAGGTGTGACAGCTCTGGCGACTCTGCTGGGGACAAGAACCCAGAACTTCGGTTCAGGGTTCAGAATTCGAGCTTGGAATAATTGTTGTATTTGGATTTGTTTATCTGATTTTATTACATGTTTGGACCTAATGTGCAAAATGTTGCTTTTTACCGCTTTGATATTATTTGAACTGTATATATAAAACTGCTACGAAACCCTTCTCTTCTCATCTCTGGGGATGTGCTCGCTGGTCGAGACTCCTTATTCTGTTAGTGTCAATACCCTGAAATAAGAAAGAGGCCGGACAAGTTACTAAGCCGGATGGCCTTTTGGTTCCCGGTACGTAGCCCCCTCCTCGACTCGAGTTGTCCGCTCGGGTACACAGTCTAGAACACATACCCAGGTTTTGAACCTAGAAGAACTTGACTTCCTGCCGGATCCCTAGTAGGAACGCTTATCTGCATCACGTGCATTTTGACTTAGGGGACTCAACACAGGGGTTGGGTCCGTCTAGGACAGGTGTACTCGGAATAATGGACCATCCTGATGCATCCTACTTGTGCATTTATCTGTTTTGGACTCGCATGCTGACCGGCTTTGAATATCTGGGAAATTGAAAAACAAAAGGGGAAAAGAGAAAATAGCAGTGTGGAGAGTTAATTACCTATACTGGAGAAAAAACCAATGGCCAAGTTGCGCCGGAATGCTGCCGGATTTTTTAGAAATTGAAAGAAAAGAAGAAAAGTAGTTTGTTTTGTTTGCCAATAGAAAAGCGAAAAGAGTTTTGTGTTCCAATTAGTTTAATTTATTCGCCACTAAAAGAAATTACAAAAAGAGTCTTGCTTTCAGAAAAGAAAAAAAAAACAAAAAAAAAAAGAAGTTATTTTCAAATTAGGGGTGTTAGATTTATTCTACCGAACTACGCTGGTTTGATTCTCACCGGATGTGAGATACGTAGGCAACCCTCATCGGGTCCAACCTCCCCTTTTCAAAAATAGCCAAAAATGTCAATTTTATTTTTGTCATAAATAAATCAGGTGATGCCGTTTTGTCAAAATAGCCGAATGTCCCCAAACGGGCACCGGAAGGCTGGTTGTGCAAAAACGGCCATCTTGAGTCATTTCCCCAACGGTTAGCGGGCACAACCTTAGAAATCTTCTTTACGAAGTGCTGAAAGGCCGTACCCGCAATACCGGCTGTTTGCTTAAGTTGGAAATTTGAACAGAGGTTGTGCCACTTTTCTCTTTTAGGTCAAAATAAGTGATTAAAATCACCTTAATAAATGTACAGGATGAGCACGACTCAAAGTGAATTATTTTCAATCATGCATAAAATCCCTTTGGAGTTACGTCTATGGTGGAACGACTTAGGAGGAGAAGGGCAAGATGCAGTCAAGAAACATTTGAAAGGGCTTACCGGTTTGCTCGATATTGTGCCTCGGGGAGATATCATTAGAGCACTGGTTACATGTTGGGACCCATCACATAATGTGTTCCATTTTTCGGATTTTGAGCTTACCCCGACGTTGGAGGAAGTAGCTGGCTACATTGGGAAAGATGAGGTTCCGTTGAGGCACAAATACTTGGTTGCCCCCAGAGTTGTAGTCGTGCACAAATTTCTAGATTCTTTGAAATAGTCAGAACCGTCCACAACACAGATCTGGCAAACGGCTTTTGTACTCTGAGCTTCATATATCATCGATATGGCCATATCGGGGGATTCAACAACCCGGAAAGTAAGATATGTAGCAAAGGAAACCGCCAGAAGTGGGAGGAGCATCGACGTTTATGGTGGCTTTCCTCGGGCTTTTAATATTTCCAAGGAAGGATGGGAACATTGACATAAAAATAGCTGGGGTCGTCAGCACGTTAATTACTCAGGCCAAAAGTACTCTTGCACCTATGATATTGGTCGACATCTTCCGTGCTCTTACAGCCTGCAAGGCCGGGGAAGCTTTCTTCGAGGGGTGCAATCTATTGTTACAAATGTGGATGATCGAGCACCTGTGTCATCGTCCTCAGTTTTTGAGCTATGGGTCTCCAGAAAAAACATGCATAGAAGAATTTTACACAAGGATTAAAGGGGTCAAATTGCCAGAAGGAGTCACGGGTTGGAAAACATATTTTCGGTCCCTCACTGCTAGCCAAATAGAGTGGACCCTGGACTAAGTTCTTACGATATGTTCTTGAGGGAGTATGTTCCCCAGAGTCTCAGAGATGTATGGCTCACAGAGTTTGAGCAGTTGCGCCAGGGCTCTATGACCGTGTCAGAGTATGCGGTCCGGTTCAGTGATTTGGCTAGGAATGTACTAGCCTTGGTTGCTACTGTTAGAGGGTGAGTCGTTGCTTTATTGAGGGGCTCAACCCCAGTATCAGATTTAGCATGGCCTGAGAACTGGAGATGGACATTACATACCAGTAGGTAGTGGAGATCGCTAGGAGATAAGAGGGTATGTTGACTCGAGAGAGAGAGGAGTAGGAGGCCAAGAGTTCTCGAAATTTTGGCACATATAGTGGTGCCTGTGCCTCAGTTGCAGCTCGTCATGGTAGGGGCTATGTGGGTTTCCCTTTTCATTCAGTACTTCCAGCTTCCAGCGGTATTCTGGCCACTCCTAGGCCTCAGGCTCCTATTATGCACCTCCATTGTTGAGTGCACCTCCTGCACGTGGTGCTTTTAGCGGTTAGTCCAGCTGATCAGGTCCGTGCCAGCCACAACAGCCATGTCCTCCGAGAGCTTGTTTTGAGTTCGGTGACACTCGTTATATGGTGAGCGATTGCCCCAGACTCATGAAGGGTGCACCTACATAGAGTACTCAAGCTTTATGTGCTCCACCGAGTCCTCAGGTTATGGTTACCGCACCATCTGCCACTCCACCTGCACAGCCAGCTCGAGGTGGAGGTAGAGAAGGTAGAGTTTGCCCTAGAGGGGGAGTCTAGGCCAGATATTATGCTCTTCCTACTAGGACAGACGAAGTTGCATCCGACTCTATCATCACATGTATTGTTCCGGTCTATCATAGAGATGCTTAATTCTTATTTGACCCATGCTCCACTTATTCCTATGTGTCATCTTTTTTCGCTCCATATTTGGGTGTATCCCGTGATTCTTTGAGTTCCCCCGTCTTTGTGTCTACACCTGTGGGAGAGTTATTTATTGTTGACCGTGTGTATCGGTCGTGTTTAGTTGTTCTTGGGGGTTTTGAGACCAGAGCCGATCTATTATTACTCAATATGGAAGACTTTGGTATTATTTTAGGCATGGACTGGTTGTCTCCCTATCATGCTATTCTTGACTGTCACGCTAAGACCGTGATGCTGGCTATCCCAGGAGTACCACAGTTAGAGTAGAGAGGCACTTTAGATTATGTTTCTTGTACGGTTATTTCATTTCTAAAGGCTCAGCGGATGGTTAAGAAGGGGCGTGATGCGTATCTAACAGTGTGAAAGATGTCAGTATTGATACTCCTACCGTCGAGTCAGTTCTGATAGTGAGGGATTATCCAGATATATTCCGGGCGGATCTTCCGAGCATGCCGCCTAATAGGGATATCGAATTTGGTGTTGATTTATTACTGGGCACTCAGCCCATCTCTATTCCTCCATAGTATATGGCCCCACCAGAGTTGAAGGAGTTAAAAGGAGCAGTTGCAGGAGTTGCTTGATAAGGTCTTCATTCGGCCCGGTGTGTCGCCTTGGGGTGCTCCAGTCTTGTTTGTAAAGAAAAAGGATGGTTCCATGCACATGTGTATTGATTATCGCCAAGTGAACAAGGTCATAGTGAAGAACAGGTATCCATTGCCATGTATTGATGACCTATTTGATCACCTACACAGTGCCAGAATGTTCTCCAAGATTGACTTACGTTCAAGCTATCATCAGTTAAAGATTCGGGAGCTAGATATTTCGAAGACGGCCTTCAGGACTCGATATGGTCATTACGAGTTCCTTGTGATGTCTTTTGGGCTGACCAACGCCCGAACAACATTCATGCACTTGATGAACAATGTATTCTGGACATATCTTGACTCATTCGCCATTCTGTTTACTAACGACATTCTGGTGTACTCCCGGAGCCAGGAGGATCATGAGCAACACTCGAGGACTGTGCTCCAGACCTTGTGAGAAAAGAAGTTATTTGCAAAATTTTCAAAGTGCAAATTCTGGCTAGATTCAGTGACATTTTTGGGTCATGTTGTATCGAGTGAAGGGATCAAGGTAGATCCGAAGAAGATTGAAGCAGTGCAAAGTTGGCCCAGACCGTCCTCAGCTACTGAGATCCGGAGTTTTCTTGGTTTGGCGGGGTATCACCGTCGATTTGTAAAGGGTTTCTCATCTATTGCAGCACCTATGACTAGATTGACCCAGAAGGGTGCTCCATTCCGCTAGACGGAGGAGTGTGAGGATAGCTTTCAAAAGCTCAAGACTGCTTTGACTTCAGCCCCAATATTGGTATTGCCTACAGGTTCGGGGTCTTACAGTGTGTATTGCGATGCGTCACGTATTGGACTCAGCGCGATAGATGGTAGGGTGATTGCCTTCGCGTCTAGACAGCTGAAGGTGTATGAGAAGAACTATCATGTTCATTACCTTGAGTTAGCAGCTACTGTTCATGCCTTGAAAATTTGGCGGCACTATTTGTACGGTTTCCCTTGCGAGATATACACCGATCACGGAGTCTGCGGCATCTGTTCAAACAGAAGGATCTTAACTTGCATCAGCGAAGGCGGTTAGAGCTGCTTAAGGACTATGATATCACCATTCTATATCATCCCGGGAAGGCCAATATGGTGGCCGATGCCTTGAGTCGTAGGGCGGAGAGTTTGGGTAGTTTAGCATATCTACCAACAGTGGAGAGGCCATTAGCATTGGATGTTTAGACCTTGGCCAACCGGTTTTTTAGATTGGATATTTTTGAGCCGAGCCGAGTTTTGGCTTGTCTGGTTTCTCGGTCTTCTCTTTATGATCGTATCAGGGGGCGTCAGGTTGATGACCCCCATCTGCTTGCCCTCAAGGACACGGTTCAGCACGGTGATGCCAAGGAGGTCACTATGAGTGATGACGGTGCATTATGGATGCCAGCAGGCTATGTGTGCCTAATGTAGATTTTTTGCATGAGTTGATTCTCCAGGAGGCTCACAGTTCGCGGTACTCGATTCATCCAGGTGCCGTGAAGATGTATCAGGACCTGAGGTAGCATTATTGGTGGAGGAGAATGAAGAAGGACATAGTGAAGTATGTAGCTTGGTGCCTAAATTGTTAGCATGTGATGTATGAACATCAGCGCCCAGGTGGATTGGTTCAGAAGTTTAATATTCCGGAGTGGAAATNGGGGGGCTAGAGGAAAGGATGAGCTATTACTGGCCTACTTTAGTCAAAGCTTAAGTGGAGCGGCGTTGGAATGGTACACAAGACAAGATCATGCTCGGTGGTACACCTGGGATGACTTAGCTCAAGCTTTCGCATGTCATTTTCAGTACAATCTTGAAATTGTCCCGGACCGTCTGTCATTGACCAAAATCGAGAAGAAGCCCGGAGAAAGCTTTAGAGAATACGGTTTCCGCTGGAGGGAGCAAGCAGCAAGGGTTGATCCCCCGATGAAAGAGAATGAGATGGTGGATTATTTCCTTCAGGCTTTAGAGCCAACTTACTATGGCCATCTAGTGTCCGCTGTGGGGAAAACTTTCAACGAAGTTGTAAAGATGGGCAGCATGGTAGAAGAGGGTCTCAAGTCCAACAAAATTATGAGTTACTCAGCACTCAAAGCAACCACGCAGGCCATTCAAAGCGGCACCGGAGGAGTCTTGGGCAAGAAGAAGAAAGAAGAAGTGGCAGTAGTGGAATCAAGGGTTTGGTCCAGGGGTCCGTCACCATATTATCACCAACCTCGCCCTCACCCCCAAGCTTACCCGCATACCTCATATGGCCCACCGCAGCATTACTATCCACCTCCTACTCCCCATTTCTCTGTCCATCATGCCCAGACATACCCACAACCTCCTACTCGTGCCCA
>NW_017672942.1:20208-20529 GCF_001879085.1 Nicotiana attenuata
GCTCTTCCGATCTATCCTCCCGCAACGAACTCATATCCTGCTCTCCCTACTCACCAGCAATATTACGGAACCACTTCTCATACACCACCACTGCCACCCTCCAAGCCAATTCCACCACCACCAATCGCCCCAGTATTCTTGGCTCCTCCACCCACCGCATTACATAGGTCCTCAAGTGAACCTCTGTTCCAAACCCAGGAAAATCACTATCTTGAAATTGTCCCGGACCGTCTGTCAAGCTTTCGCATGTCATTTTCAGTACAATCTTGAAATTGTCCCGGACCGTCTGTCATTGACCAAAATCGAGAAGAAGCCCGGAGA
>NW_017672942.1:27703-59675 GCF_001879085.1 Nicotiana attenuata
TATTGCCTTGCTTAATCTGTCTTATATCACTGCTGTATTTATTATTTCTGTCAGATTATCATACTGTTAATTATTGTTGTTACTATATTTTGTCTCAGTATGGCCCTGACCTTCCTCGTCACTACCCAACCGAGGTTAGGCTTGGCACTTACTGAGTACCGTTTTGGTGTACTCAT
Organism: Nicotiana attenuata; assembly: GCF_001879085.1. Taxonomy (NCBI): domain Eukaryota; kingdom Viridiplantae; phylum Streptophyta; class Magnoliopsida; order Solanales; family Solanaceae; genus Nicotiana; species Nicotiana attenuata. The sequence continues at coordinate 27,880 of NW_017672942.1, forward strand.
GCCCTTCCTGCGCATGTTTTTCATGTGCAGATCATCCAGGTACCTCTACTCAGGCGCCCTATCAGTGAGGCAGGAGGACTACGGAGACTTCGAGGTAGATCTGCTGCGTCCGCAGACCGACGAGTCTCCCTCTTATTCTATCTTTAGTACTTAGTTTTTCCTTCTTTCGGTTGTTAGAAATTCTGGAGTTTGGAACCTTCACTATACACTTCTGTAGCCTGTGTTGCCCGTGAGTTTTCGGGTTTTGGAAATTGTTTTAGACTTGTGATAATGAGTTGTACTTGCCAAGCGGCATTCAGTACAGTTTCTTTTAGATATTTGATTTGATATTCTTTATTTTTCCGCAATTAATATATTTCCGCAAATGTTAGGCTTACCTGGTCATGGGGACCAGGTGCCGTCATGACATGTTCACGGTTGGTGAACTAGGGTCGTGACAAACCTGCCTCAAAATTCAATGCCACGGGAGGAGCTTGAGACTTGATAATAGTCTCTGCCGACTGCAGCTCATTCAGCAATTTCGCAAGGGACAAATCCATTTTGTTCATGTTATAATTCAGGCGAAACTGCTGAAAACTGTCAGGCAAAGTCTGCAGGATCATTTCAACCTGCGTGTCCTTATCAATGTTAGCTCCAAGGACCTCCAGTTCATTCAGAAGACTCATCATCTTCAGAACATGGTCCCTGACCGATGAACCTTCAACCATTTTGGTATTCAGAAGGGCTTTCATGGCAGTCTGCTTAGCCGCACGATTCTGATCTCCGAACATTTCTTTGAGATTTTCCAGAATGTCATAAGCAGACTCCATCGACTGATGCTGATGTTGCAGAACATTCGACATGGATGCCAAAATGTAACACCGCGCCATCTCATCAGCCTTAATCCATTTCTGGTAAGCCTTTTGTTCATCATTTGTGGCATCATCTCCAGGTTTTTCTGGACACACCTCATCGAGCACAAATTTGTACTCTTCAACAATTAGAACAATATCCAAATTTCGTTTCCAATCAACATAATTTGGACCCTCAAGTTTGTTTTGAGTAAGAATGGCAGTAAGGGGATTGAAAGCAGTTATTGTCAATCTGGGAGATATTAAATATTTAAATAGATCAAATCAGTTTGTATTATGAACATTAAAATTCAAAACACACTATATATATACAATCTATGCACCTTGAACAATAAATTTCGATGGGAAAGAAGCTATTCTTGCAATGTACATATATAATGACAGATTTTCACTCCATAAACTCAAACAGGTCATACTCAGATGGAGAGTAAACTGTTAATTTAAGCCAAGTAAATATCAACATTAAACATATATTAGTCCCATTGAACCAACATGCATACTCAGATGGAGAGTAAATAGAAATAATCAATGACTAGTATAACACAGTGATTATTCATAATATTTTTATCCGATATGGAAAAAGACCTACGTCAATGTGTAAAAACATTATATCACCGATTTTTAACCCCGGGGACCAAGGGAATTGATCCCCACAATTACCGGAATTAAAAACCAAAAAAAAATCAGAATTTTAGAAAAACAGCAAAAACGCCATCTAAACGACCCCGAAAGCCCAAAAAACGACTTAGGTCATAAAATCCATGAGTATTGCTCACTGGGCCGTTTCGCATGGACCTGCAAGGTTTCAGGTCAATCGGAGTCCGTCAACTTTTTGACCTCCGATTTTCTGGCCTAATTCGGCAAAACTTGTTTTTCCGTTTTACATGATAAAATTCAACTTTCAGATTATTCTAACTCAACCTCACCAATATTAAAAGGATAAATCAAGTTTTCAGAATAATCAATACAACCCATAACAGATAATCACGCCAAAATAGTGCAGGTTTTCAGAAAAACAAGCTTTGCATGTAATTCAAAACTTTACATATAGAACATGATATTAATCCTTATGGTTTATCCTAATTATTTAATTAGACGTGAGTAGGCTCTGATACCAATTGAAGGATTATAATAAGCAGCGGAAGCAATCCCAGTATCGTATTCACGTGTAATCTAAACAACTAGCACATATGGAGATTTTCGGATTACCTCTTGAAGCGTAAACACAGCAAATCTATGTCGTTCTCCAGTTCCTTAGTTGAAAACGCACCAGCAGATTTCCACAGTCTTCTACTGTGTTACCCAAACAATAACCGAAAATAGAGAATTTTGGGTGGGCAAAATTCTTTCAGAAACCGCAGTAAGAATGATCAAAATAAAACGTCCAGCCCCTATATATATATATATATATATATATATATATATATATATATATATATATATATATATATATATATATATATAGCTGCGTTTTTTAGGTCAAAATCGTTTCCAAAACCTGTTAGGGTTCCTTCTCCCACTAAGGGACGGTTTCCACGTTTTCTTTCCCACTAAGTAACAGTTTCCACTATTTCCTATTATTTAGGCACAGTAGGGACCACATAATTTAATTAACAAGGCTTCCTATTATGATATTAATTTCGAAATTCTGAAATTAATTTCCATCATAATAAACTACGAATTATTCCACTAAAAATTCGTAATTGCACTCCTTAGTTCAATTTCGAAATTCTTCCATAAAACCTTATTTAACTCCCCATGTTAAGATTCAGATACTAATCAATCAAATTAAATTACTGACTATTTAATTTATTGATTACTTCCTTTAGACTTAACTTATTTCATGTGTCGGATATAAAATCCACCGGCCGGGTTTACACATGAAAACTTATAAGCTTTCATAAAGGAGTATCATCAATCTCAAAACCGAGACATGGATTCCATCAACTAATTATTACTTCGTCAATGTAAATCATTGTTATCCAATTACCAGGCTTATTGACTCGCGAAAGAATCTTGCCTTTTAATAAATCAAAACAACAAGTGACATACACAGCTAATAATAATTATATCAGGATTAAGAGTATAAGTACATTAAATGGACTAGAGAAATTATTTTATAAAGTCAGTATAAAATACTTATCTCTACTTGATCCGTTCAATACATACAAAATGTACTAGCACAAGAAGTTGGAATTAAACCATTCCCATAATCAAGATAAATTATATTTAATCTTGTGCTACAATCATTCCGATGATTTGTCCAATTCCATCATTAGATTGCGAACATTAACTTTTATGTCTTACAAGAACCGATGATTTAATCTTCCGTGTATAAGCTAAACTCTATACACTAAATCATCTACTATGTAAGCAATGGACACACAAACCAACACATGATCTATTTAAAATGAAACTTTATTGAATTTAAACAAGTAAATAAAAAATTGTTCATAAAGAATACTATAACAATACGCATGGCTTATAGTATATTCTAACAAGAAACACACCAAATTCTGTTTATATTTGTACTAGGTTTTCATGTCAAAACACTGTTAACTTCAAAATTCAACAGAGAGAAAAAGTAGGCACAACGAACGTCTGGCTTTGATACCATTGTTGATTAAAATCGAGTAACAGGGACATCGATTTGTGTACCTATTAACAGTAGCGGAAGTCTTGCAGAACCTGCTTTGCTCGATTGCTCAAGTCCGACTTCGTCTCTCTTGGAAACGAAATACTTTTCACAAACTAGGTGTCTTCTTCTTTCTTTTAATGTATTCTATCTTTGTAGGGAGAATTGCACATAGTCTTGAATCTCGGAAGAAGGAGATTCTTGATTATATAGAGAAGGGAAGTTGTCAGAGAAAAAACTACCGATAGAGGTGGCAAAATGGTTAAAGAAAACAGTTAACCACTCATATTGTCCATGTATATGGCAAAATCGGAGGGTCCAATTTCCCGTCTTTTAAGCATTTCGGAAGATCGACTCAAAGCCTCAAGGCAGCAAAGATGCGCTCGAGTCTTCTCCCTCGGGGCCCATCGGCATCCGGCCTCGGGAGGATATTGATCGGGGCTAAAGCAGAAATAGGAGTTCCCAAGACACGACTAAGTCTGTCACGGCTAAGTCTGGCAAAGCATAGCCAAGCTATTCTGAGCCCTACTCGAGGCGTCATTTCAGCCGTCCCATCTCCACACATTTACAGCTAATGTGTGCCTTACCGTATAAACTTCTCCCCTTCTATATAAAGGGGATTCTAATTATTTTAAAAGACAGAAGCTGATGTTGCTCCAAAGACTCTACATGAAATATATGATCACTCTCTCTCTTTCTCTATAAGATACTCTCTCGACATTGTTGTTCTATCCTATTATTTTCATACTTGTTCCATATTTATTGCTTGCTTATTGCTTATCATTGGCTATAAAGAGCCTCCTTTAATATTATTGCATCTGTTAGCCCTTCCCCGATTTCCCCCGATAGCTCGAGCCCGAGCTCGAGGCTCGACCTCGAGACCCCAAATCGACTAGCTGGAGGCCCCGAACGGCTATCTCTCGGTTCGATTACTGCTTTATTTTAGCTTGCGTCTCAACCTCAAACTACACACTCACAGCATCAGCTGCTCCACGACTAGCATAAAAATAGATCACGTATTTTTAGAGTCCCATCAACAAATTTAATTGTTATTACCATTTTCACGGTAAACAATCCACTAAAAATGGGTTGGATAATGAACTTTTTAAAAACGAATCAAATATGGACAAGAACCATATTATCTATTTAGAAAATGGATAACCAATGGGTAACCAATGAATAACCAATGGGTCTAACTTTTAGATTTGTAAAGCCTCAAATTAGGGGTTCCACAAGTTAGGGAGACTAACAATTCTTCTAAAAGTGATCATATGCAAGAAGTCTTGGATAATATGGTTCACCATAATATCCGCCGGTTAACCCCTTTTTTATTCATATTAAATATGCGTCGGGTCGGATAATGTATCTATTTTTTTCATTACCTGTTTTCGACCCGAACCATATCCGACTCGACTCGCCCGTTTGCCACCCTTAACTACCGATAAACTACTCTCACGTTGATCCCACGCTCCCACTTACTTTGCAACGTGCGATAGTTTTATTTTTAAGAGTTAAACCTTCTCTAGGTAACTTCATTTAATCATATCTCCTTTAAAACATGTCGGGTCAGTCCATATGGGCGACCCAAACCAATATCCAACAAAAATTAACAGTTTTACTGGGTTCATTATGTTTAACTTGAGAATAGAATTGTTCAATTTTGTTTGCCTTATAACCATTTTTAGGCTAACGGTTTCTATTTGAAAACTTGCAATGCCTAAATTTTTAACAATTTCACAGTTCCCACGTTATGAGAAAAAATAATATTATCTAATAATTGAAAGTGGAATTATGCAATAACTAGTGTATATATTTAAAGCTATATAGTTTGTTAGCCACTAAAGTGGCCAAACTAGAATGTGTAAAAAATAAATATCAACATGTTTAAAATAATTTATGTATGTATTTATGTTATATAGATTGTTAGTCATCAAAGTGGTCAAATTAGTATGTTCATAATTTGTACATACATAAAACTACTTATTATCTATTTTATATATGTGATTATACTTATATATAGTTTATTAGTCACCAAATTGACCGAACTAGAATGATTAAAATATACACATATATAAAATGCCCATTCATGGAGTCTTCGGCTGTATTATGTTTTATAGCTTGTTAGTCACCGAAGTGGCAAGCTAGAAAGTTAGATTTATTAAGGATTGTGAAGTCAGTAATACTGTTGAACAATAAAGTGTAAAAGTAAATGAATAAAGGGTAAATGTTCTATTATCCATGAATGTGTCTACTTCCACACCAATAACAAGTATTATTTCAGTTGTTGAAGAATATTTGTAACGATCCGATCGGTCATTTTTATTTTTAGATTCTTGTTCCCCTAAATGAGAGTCCTCGTATGTGCTTTAACTGTTTTATGACTTGTGCGGATAGTTAGTTCGGAATTTGGAAGGGTTCGGGTTGAAATCAGAACACTTAGTTCCTTAATATTGCTTTTAAAGGGTTAAGTTTGACTTGGGTTAATATTTCTAGTAAACGACCTTGGAATCGGGATTTGAAGGTTCCAATAGGTTTCTATCATGATTTAGGACTTGGGCCTATGTTCGGATCGAGTTCTGGATAACCCAAGAGCGTTTCGGCGCATAAAGTTTGAAGTTGGCGCATTGAAGGTTTATATGTTCTTTAAATTTGGTTTGGAGTAGGTTTCGCTGTTATTGAGGTCCGTTTGGAATTTTGAGTTTGGGAATAGTTCCGTATGGTGATTTAAGACTTGCATGCAAAATTTGATGTCATTCCGAGTAGTCTAAGTATGATTCGACCGTTTCAGAGCAAATTGGAAACTTGAAGTTCATAATTTGATTCAATTTGGTTTTCGGGTGCGATTCTTTGTTTTATTACTGTTTTATGCGTTTTGAGAGTTCGAGCAGGTCCGCATTGTGTTTATGAACTTGTTGGTGCATTTGGACGGGGTCCCGAGTGGCTCGGGTGTGTTTCGAACCGGCCGGAGTTAAGTTGAAAATACCAAATTTTCTGTTCTGGTTTCCTTCTTCGCGAACGCGGAGAAGTAACCGCGTTCGCGTGAAGGATTTGGGAAGTGGGGTGATTTGTTCTTCGTGTTTGCAATCAGGCGGCCGCCTTAGCGAAGGTTTGAGGTCCTAGGCCTACGCGTTCGCAATAGCCCTCTCGCGCTCGCGTAGAAGAAAGGGACCTGGGAGGGGAGGCACCCATTACCCTTCACGTTCGCGAAGGTGTAGTCGCGTTCGCGATGCTCAGGAGGGACAAGCCTTCGCGATCGCGAGACTGTCCTCTCGTTCGCGATGAAGGTTTCCTGGGCCTGGGGGAGCTTTGCCTTCACGATCGCGAGACTCCTTCCGCGATAGCGAAGAAGGATCGCTGGGCAGTGGACTTTCTTAAAACGGGACTTAGGCTACTTTGGCTCATTTCTTTCATCTCTTGGGCGATTTTGGAGCTCCTTGAAGAGGGGTTTTCACCTAGATATTGGAGGTAAGCAATTTCTATCTAATGTAAGTTAAATACATAGATTATAGGTAGATTTTAACATGTAAAATTGTGAAAATTATAGGATTAGTTGAAAAACCTAGGTTTTGATAAAAATGGGATTTAACCATGAAAATGATTGTGGAATTGGGAGAAAATTATATATCTGAGTTCGTGAGGTAATGGTTAACACTTATCTTCCAAAATTTCTGGAATCCGGGTATGTGGGCCCGGGGATAAGTTTTAAGAATCTTCCAATTTGGGTTCGGTAATTACTCTAATAGATGTATTGATTAATTTATATAATATTTAACTAGTTTCGAATTGTTCGACCCCGAGTTGAGGCTTTAGAACGTATTTGTGGGCCGAAAAGTGAGCTTTGAGACAAGGTTAGTCTCTTGTCTAACCTTGTAAGAGAGAATTTACCCCATAGGTGATTTATATTACTATTTGCTTCTAATTGTGGGTGCTACGTACGCACGAGGTGACAATAATCCGTGTGTAGCTACTGATTATGCTTATGTCCGGGTAGTTTAGGACCCAAAGCATGAAATACTTATAATGTTTGTACCCTACTTGTTAATTAAGTGCTTGAGTTATATTGGAACTTGATAAAGAAATTGTAAAAGACCGATTTCACTTACTTGAGTTTTGGCGGGTTACTTGACCGTTAATAGATATTGTGCTTCTTTGTGAATTAGCCTTGTAATAGATTTAAAAATTGGATGTTCATAAAGTATCCTCACTTCTTGTGGAGCGGGACGAACGTCTCGGCAGTGGAATAGATGCATCTATGGCTCGTGCCGCTTGACCCTCAGCAGTGTACACATTATTCTGGATCGGATCGTACGACCTCGGCATAAATCGTGCTTAATAATACTCGGAGCCTAATTATACTTGATATTACTTTGTGGCTTGTGAGGATATAATTACTATTGACAGAAATTGACTAGGAATCTATTATTTGTGAAAGGATTACTTGTTCTCACTGCTTGTTATTGAATTATTATTATTATTTACATCGCTCATGCTTATTTAGAATTCTTGTATTTTATTGGTAGCCCATAGTAAGTGTCGATGTCGACCCCTCATCACTACTTCTTCGAGGTTAGACTAGATACTTACTGGGTACATGTTGTTTATGCCCTTATGCTACACTTCTGCACTAATCGTGAAGGATCTGAGGCAGGTGCATCTGACAGTCATACCGGCGCGCGCCCCCATTACCCCGAGGCCTAGTGGTGAGCTGCTTCCTGAGCCGTTTTGCAGCACCTAGAGTCTCTTATTTTGTATTTGTATTCTGTCTACTTTATTTCAGACAGTAGTTAGAGTTTTGTATATTCTACTAGTTGTCATACACTTGTGACACCAGGTCTTGGCACACTCACTAGTAGACTTCACGGTTTCGGAGTATCTATGTCACTACATTTGCCCACTTAGTGGCCTTCATTTTATTTTATTAAATTTTCTACTCCTTAATTTCTTAATAAATGGGATTTACTCACTTGGAAACTTATTAAAAATAGCAATCACATGGTCAGTTTACTATTGGCTTGCCTAGCGACGACGTTGAGCGCCATCGTGGCCTACTGGTAAAATTGGATCGTGACAATATTTTAACAACACCAAATAATATTTGGAAGAAATACTTCATGAAGAAACTAACTCACAAATATCTAAAACAAATGAACTATAAGAAATACCATTAAGAAAATCTCAGAGAGTAGATTTTGGCATTGGACTTAATAAAGATGTGGTCTCATTTTCTTAAGTCATAGAAAGTAATGAGCCTGACAAATAAATTGATGCCACGAAGGAAGAGTTAAAATTCATGGAATATAACAAAGTGTGAGATCTCGTCGAATTGCCTAAATTCTAAAAGCATCGGGTGTAAATGGGTGTTTAACACCAAACACGATTCAAATGGCAATATTGAATGATATAAAGCCAAACTTATTTTCAAGGATTATACTAAGAAAGGAGGAATTGACTATAACGAGATCCTTTCACTGATCTCAAAGAAAGGCTCGTTAAGAATTATTATGGCTTTGGTGGCTCATTATGACTTAGTGTTACACCAAATGGATGTGACAATTGTCTTTCTTAATAGAGACCTCGAGGAGGAAGTTTATATGGACCAATCAGAGGATTTCGAAATTAAAGAAAATATCAAATTTAATGGTATATAAGCTAAAGAAGTCAGTTGTATAAATTAAATTATCCTCACGACTATGGTATTTTTACGTTTAACGACATTGTACTATCCTTTGAATTTAAGATAATTATTATATTATTGAATATACCAAAGGATTAGTGGGAGTAAAATATATTTTATTCATATATGTTGATGATATATATTACTTGCTGCTGATGGATGGTGATTTTGTATGAAATTTTTCTCTCTAAGAATTTTAGAATGAAAGATATAAAAGACACATCCTTATGTGACATGAATGAAATATTTTATAATAGTTCACAGTAATCGATGGATTGTCCCAGAAAGTACATTTCAAAAAAAAATCTAAAGAGATTGCATACAAATGAGTATTCACAAATAATTTATCACTGAAAGCTACAAAAGGCATTGTGGTACATAAATGGAGCAAGTGATAAATATTTATGTTTATGAGGATCCGATATAATGAAAGTTGAACGGATACCTGGATTCGGATTTTTTGAATAGTTTGACAGTTGAACGGAAAATCGCATTTAAGTAATTGTTCCTATTATGTAAAGGAGCAATATGTAGAATAATGTTCAACTAACTGTTATTATGTTATCAATAAAGAAAGTAGAATATGTGACATTATGTTTCAAGTCACTATTCATGCTTTATGATTACAAAACTTTATTTCACGACTTGGGATTGTCGACGCCATTATCAAGTAGCTGATACTTATGATGGTTATTCTGCAGTAATGTTCTTCTCTAAGAATGACAAATACTTTGAAGGTACCAAACATATGAAATAAAGTACTTTGTTGTCAAAGAGAATATTCAGAAACAAAAGTGTCAACTAAGGAGATCTCGTGAATGTAGATCTATTAATGAAATTTTACAACCAAAGACATTTAAAGAATATGGACGTATAACGGGTCTTGATTGTACTTATGATTGATGTATTTATGTTGTTTTGTCACTTTGAGCTCATTTATATGTTTCTGATGCACATTAATAATTTCATATTTCTCCTAAGGGTGTACACATTATTGTTTTGAGATTTTACAGGATAAGATATATTGTGGACCATAACGTTAAATATTTTATAGCTTATGGATCTAGTATGACGAGTTACTAATGTTGTAGTATGTGGAAGGGAATATGTAGACAAAGTTGTGTATAACCGCCATAACTCGCATTTAGTAGTTTGTCACATTATGGTGTGTATGATGGACATAAAAGAGATTTGTTTAAGCGCAACTAATGGATATATTATTAAATATAATATTATGTGATTATTGGACCAAGTGGGAGAATGTTAGAATTTTTTTTCTATGTGTATGTGGCCCAATAAAGTAAGCCCGTCATTAATATTTAATAAGAGAGCAGATCTCGTCCGTTCAACTGGTTACTTGATGGACGTACCAAATTATGTCACAACCTCCACCCATTAGGGTTATCGACACTTTTAGACTATTCCATCACTGACGGCTGTGGTAACGTAACGCTAGGGCAAGGGGTAGAAATTGTTTTAAGCTAACGCTTCCGCATAATGTTTTCCGCTTCATATACTCTTTTTATGACGTATTTTTTATGTGAGATTATTATGTTCAAAATTTTGGTTTTTTTATTGCTTTACAATATAACATGTATGTCTATGCTTAAACTTAGTTTTACACATGATATTAATTTCCAGATAGTTTTCCGATACGACTTTGCCTAAATAACACAAAAATCCAAAGGTCTACAAGATAGACCACATACCTTGAAGTCCTAGAACAAAACAATGGAAGAAACAAAAATACTCTTATCTAGAGGAAAAGAAATAGACTTAGATGTTTGGGTTCGATAATAATGTAACCCAAGAGATAAATCTGTAAGCCATGTTGGACCAAAAGGAATAATACATGCGATGAACTTGGGTCGTGACATAAGATTTCTTAACAAAGTATCACAGACCTATTTTATTTGTTCCTGAGTATCTAACAAAATATCAACATACTTATTTGATCTTGAAAATTTAATGTTCCTCTCTATTTATCATAATCAACATCAGATGGTATTTAAATTATAAGTTCAGGAAGTTTTTAATGTCGAGTAAATTATGAGTTTAGTTGTATTTTGTTTACCTAATTATTCACAAACCACTGTCTAGGGAAACTTAGCCCCAGGAGACTGAACCGAAAATCCAAAGTTGAACATTTGCTAATATGAGCAAAAGAAAGCAGTATAGAGCTCCAATTTAAGTTATTTTCATAGTACTACCTGAGAAACTTTCTGTTTTCTATTAATACAGTTTTTGAGGAATTGAGGAATTCGTGAGGATGTTTCGTTATCTCCACATTTGAAACTCCATAGGGGATTAATGAGGAGCTCAGACTAGTTAAAAAAAGACATTTGATTGAAGTCAATTAGCACCCAAAGAAACTATAGCTAGAACTATAAAGAAACTGTTTTACATAAATTTCATTTAAAGAGAAATTTCAGCTTTATAAATAAAGAATCTTTTCATATGGAAACACACATATGATAATTCTTGTCCCATGCTTGTTTACTTTAAAATGCTTTTTTCAGCGAAGCCAAATATGATCACGTCATTCGATGCGGCCTCAGCTAATTTTTTTCGGGGATAATTTCGACCTACCTTTAGATTTGACTTTATAATTTCAAACCTTTCTTGTGGTTTTTGATATTGTGTACCTTCCTTATTTCTATTTCCTTTTAACAATTCTTCTAAACTAATTATTATTAATTTAATAATATTTTTGGAATAAGTTTTCCTTCAAAACCAAGCTAGAAATGGTATCAGTGTTGACGTTCCCTTAGTATGGTAGTGGGGCAAAAATCTCAGCGAGAACGCTGAGTCTCTAACGAGGGAAAGGGGAGGGAGGGATTGAATGTGACACCCAAGACGGAGGGGGGTGGGAGGCGACGAGGGGCTGATCAAGCAAGTCTGGCAGGTTTTCAGACGCGCAAGCTTCTGAAGTAGGGGTGCACACGTCAGCTTAAACTAATCGCACATTGGAATGAGAGAGAAAGTGAATAGCTTTATAAGTCATGCCACGGGTTCACATGATACACGCGCTTTTGAACTCAATGATTATGTAGCCCAAGAAATAAATTGGTGAGATCTGTTAAGTCAAAGTGGACAACACGTGCCATAGACATGGATCGTAACTTAAGATTGCTTAACAAAATATCAGACTTATTTGATAATGGTATATCATAATCAAAATCAGATGGTACTTACATTGTAAGTTAGGAAGTTTAATTTCGAGCAAATTATCATTTAATTTGTTTTTGTTACCCAAATATTCACAAACCACTGTATAGGACTTGGTTACTTAGCTTGAAAAGCTCTCATATTTCGTTCTTGCCAGATAATATAAATGCTGCAGGACATAACCAATCTGAACAATTCATTCTTTGCATACTTGCCATTAACATTAGTCACCACCCATGCTAATTCTTCACTCCACTGCATGGAACCTCTCTGATAGCCTTGCCAAGCGAAGAGTGATACCTGCAGAGAACTCACATTAAAAAAAAAATGGTCAATGCTTTCATCATGTGCATGTGCCACAGAGAGGATATTGCGTGTCTTCAATCAAGCACCATCTCTTTAGTCTATCCTTTGCGTATAATCTTCCATGTGCTTGAAGGAATAGAATGAAGATTCATTTAGGTTCCCGGGGATTACAGATTACTATTTTCCATGGCACTTTCTGGTAGTCTCTCCTTAACTTTAGTTTAAAACCTACCCATGTTCTGTAGTTGGCATATATCATATCCAGCTTTCTCTAGGAATTTCTTTACGTACCTTGAAGATCTTCTGAAGCAGCCAAGAGCCCTGCTTTGGCATGACTGTAGGATGTCCTTTCCCATAGTAAATATGGACTCATTGTACCCACAACTTATCCTTCTTCCTGCACAAATTCCACAGAAGTGCAGCCATGTTCCATGTCAATACATGCAACATATTTAGTCCTCCAGCAGATTTTGATAAGCATAATTGCTCCCAGGCCACCAAGGATTTTTTTGCTATTGTATGCCCACCAGTCCATAGAAAGGTTCTTTAGATAGTCTCAATATTCTAGATCATTTTTTTTTGGCAGAATAAACACCTGTGCCCAAAAGGTTTTTATAGAATACAAATCAGATTTCATGAGTTGCAATCTTCCAGAATATGACAGAAAATTGGATGTCTAGTGGGCGTTCCTTCCCATCATCTTATCAATTAAAGGCTGGCATTGAATGAATGAGATCTTTTTGGTACTAAGAGGGACTCCTAGATATCTAAAAGGTAAGCTCCCCTCAGAAAACTTCAATCTATCCAATATATGTAACTGAGTATCCATGTCTACTCCCCCAAAATAGATAGAGCTTTTGTCTGCATTTGCAATTAGACCAGAAGAAGCAGAGAAAGTAAGAAAGCAATCAAACAACTTCATTACAGAGATAACATCACCCTAAAGAATAATAGAAGGTTAACGACAAACCCAAGTTGTATGATATTCAACTTTGCACACTTAGGATGGAACTTAAAATCAGGGTCCTTTTGCAAAGTTTTTAATAGCCTATTGAAATATTCGATCACAATCATAATCCACTGCACAAACAACCCTGGGAAGTTAAGGCTAGTAAGAACTTGCTCCAAGAAAACCCGCTCTACAAAGTCATACGCTTTTTGCATGTCAATCTTTAACATGTTGTAACGATCCGATCGGTTGTTTTGAGCTTTAAGATTCCATTCAGTGGTTTGAGGTCTTGAGTAACTTCATATTGTATATTATAACTTGCGTGCATGGTCGGATTTGATTTTTCAGATGATTCGGAATGAATTTGGATGAGTGATTCTCACTTTAAAAGCTTAAGTTGAAAATGTTGACCGAGGTTTGACTTTTTTGAAAATAACCCCGGAACGATATTTTGATGGTTCCAGTAAATATTATTTTGATGATTTGATCGCACGAGCAAGTCCGTGTTATATTTTTAGACTTGTGTTGATGTTTAGTTTGGAGATCCGAGAGCTCGGGTGAGTTTCGTACACATTTCGGAGTGTTTGGGAGAGTTTTAGTGTTGCTGGTGTGAACAGGTGCTGCAGGCCTCGCAAATGCGAGGTGGGAGATCGTATTTGCTATGTTTGCTTAGTCTGCTAGGTTCGCATTTGCAAACCCTATGTTCGCATTTGCGAAGGTGATCTAGGTTCAGCAGTGAGCGCATTTGCGATCATCTTGATCGCTTTTGCAAAGGTTCAAAGTTCGCATTTGCGAACTAGCGTCACATTTGCGACGACGGTAGGGATGTGAAGAATTTCGCTTTTGCGATAATTTTCTCGTAATTATGGGGTTCGCATTTGTGAACCCAGATCGCATTTACGACACCACTGGACAAAAAGTTGAGGGACGGGATTTTAGTCTCATTTTCATATTTTGTAACCCTAGACTCGGCAGGAGGCGATTTAGAAGAGGGATTTTCATCTACAAACTTTGGGTAAGTGATTCTAATCTATTTCTAATCATATTCCATCAATATATCTTGGATTTTAACATCAAAAATCATGTGAATCAAAGTTAAAAGTTGTGAAACTTTATCAAGTTTTTGAAAAATAAGAATTTGAGTTTTGAGAGTCGATTTGGACTCGAATTTTGAAACTAATCACATATATAAACTTGTGGGGTCATGGGTAGTCGGAATCTACCATTGGATCCGGATTTTGACCTGGCGGGCCCCAGGTTGACTTTTATTGACTTTTCGAAAATTGTGTAAAGATCATGGCTTATTTATTAGAATTGATTTCTCTTGCATTATTTGATGTTATTAAGTCGATTTTGGATAGATTTGTGCCGAGCGGAGGTGAATTGTAAAGGAAAAGCTATTTTTTTAGTATTGATTTAGGGCTTTTGAGGTAAGTATCTTGCCTAATATTGCGTGGGGAACTACCCCGTAGGGATTGGTTCATTTGTACTTTTCGAACTACGTGAAAGACGTTTGCGCGAGGTAACGAGTGTGTACACGGCTTATATGTGAAAATTTGATCGGCTTAGACTCTTAGGTTCTCGTGTACATTAAAATGAAGTTGTCTTATCATGTTAAATCCTTACGTGTCTTATTTGAGGTTGATTGGTTCATGTTCTACCCTTTATTGCCAAATATACTCTTATATGACTAATTTAAAAGTGTTACCTCTTTTATTACCATGTTATCTCTTCCGTAGTTGATTATCCTTAATTGAAGTTACATGTTATCTCTCTTATTGTTGAGTTATACTTTTTTGGAATATTGTTACATGTTATATCTCCTATTGTTGAGTTACTCTTATTTGATATGGTTGTTACACACTATATCTCTCATTGTTGAATCATTCTTATTTGAAACCATTATTACTTGTCATGTCTTTCGTTGTAAGCTCGTTCTTTCGTTTCTTTGTATTTTGGAATTCTTGTGTTGATTTACTTGCCGTACTCTCGTGTTACTATTGTTGATGTTGTATTCAGTGTTGTTGAGCCGGGGGCTATGTGTGGTTGTGGTATTGAAATTGTTTTAAGAAAATGTTGTGCCATATGGGCACATGTGGTGCGAGTTGTTAAATTATATTGTTATATTTTTGGCACACGTGATACTGTTGAGAGGATTGTCGAGGTGTTCGCACGTGAGTTGTCCGTGCTATTGTTGTTATTGATATTTGCACATACGGCATGACAAGGCAGGCTCTCTCTCTCTCTCTCTCTCTCTCTCTATATATATATATATATATATATATATATATATATATGGATTTGTGCGTGTGGAGAGACAAGGCGGGAATATTTTATGCACGTGCAGCGAGACAAGGCGGGCATTTACTTTATCGTTGCACACGTGGCGAGATAATGGGGGCTATGTCGGGGATGATTTGTGATGAATTTTGATGCCTGTGGGCATTGTTATTGATGATATTTGTGAAGTGGTATACCTACCTGGTGTGAGTCATGCATTTTACGTTTTGTTGCATTGTTTCCTATGTGCCATTCGTTGTCTCTACTCTTACTTATTGACTCGAGTTGTGATAGAACACTTGCATAAGAATACACGTAATTAATCACTCATATTGGTTTAAGAAGATGGACCCTGACGTTTATTGATCATTACATGTATTCTCGTATACTTGCCTTCTGCATGAGAGTTGTACTATTGGCACGTGAGTTATCCGTGAGGTCATGAGGTGTTGTTATTGCTAGCACATGAGTTGTCCGTGCGGATATGAGATATTGTAACTCTGTTAGCACGTGAGTTGTACGTGCAGATATGAGGTACTAATGGTATTGACACGTGAGTTTTCCGTGTAGCACGTGAGTTGTCCACAGGGTTGTGAATTTTAATGCGGGCACAAGATGCCAAGTGATTAGGGTTCATGACTTGGGACCCGCAAATTGTGATTCTGAGGTGCTGTACCTCTGGAAATTCTTGTATAAATCTTGTGTGAAAGCGGTTGTTTATTTGGTTGTTACTTGTTTCTCCTTGCTTGGTTTTACCGAACTTTAATTGTATTCATCTTACTCTACGACGTTATTATCTGTTTGTTCCTTATTGCAAATTGTTGCTTCTAGTTTTCTATTTCCATATTAGTGGTCGTTTCTACCATGCTTAGCTTTATATTGATATTGTTCCCTGTTAATTTCACATTCATACTTGTACATGTTATTATGTCTAGTAGGTGTCTTGACTGTTCCTCGTCACTACTCTACCGAGGTTAGTCTTGATACTTACTGGGTACCGCTGTGATGTACTCTTGCTATGCTTTTTGCATATTTTTGTGCAGATCCAGGTACTTCGAAGTTTGTTGATCATTAGATAGCTGATTAGATATTGTTGTAGAGACTTCATGGTATATATGTCCTTGCGTTCGCGAGCCTCAGAGTCACCTTCTGAAGTTTATTTTGTACAGTTTATTTCTATTCCGGAATAGTTGTACTTTAAAATTTTCTAGTGAACTCAGTAGAGCTTATGACTTGTACTACCGATTTTGGGATGTTGTACATCATGTTGGGATTATTGGCTTATTATAGAAATTTCTTTTTCATGTTTAGTAGTTGTTGGTTAAATTCTGTCATTAATTCAGTAAATGTTAGGGTTAGCTAGTGTTAGATACTAGGTGCCATCACGATATCCTACGGAGGGAGATTGGGGTCGTGACACATGTCAGTCTATATATATATATATATATATTAATTGAAAAAAAAAGGTATTTGACGATAAATGGTTTAGGGTATAGCTAGACTTTTACAAGATTTCGTTATAATAGTCTGATGTACTTTACATAGTGGTGTGAAAATTAAGAGTGCCTAACAAAATATCACAAACAGACCCATTTGGTTTATTCAGAGTGCGTTTAATGTCTGAAAATTTAGAGCCCGTTTGGATGGGTTTTAGGTGACTTTTAAGTAAAAATAGCTTTTAAGCCATGAGTTAGTGTTTACCTTGAAAAATGTGAGCAACAATTAAAGATGATTTGTGGTTTTAAAGATATGTGATTTATTCCAATGCTAGTGAATATACAAGTAATATTAGATTTAAGTAAGAAGAATTGATGAGCCAAACCAGTGTTGTTAGAGCAATGGGGACCTCGAGCTCGATTATCTCGGGAGCCTCGAGGTGAGTTAAGAGCAAATAAAGTATCAAACAACAAAGTAAAAGCAATAAAGCTGAAGAATAAATGTGGAGCACTGTAAACGAGAAAAGAAGAGTAGAATATTCTATTGCAGTGAATGGGATAATGTTTACAAATGATTGGGGTCCCCTTTATATAGGAGGGGAAAACCCCAATATGGTACATTCCCAATTATGGTAAAGAATTCTATTGGTACAGCTGTATAACAACCTAGTACGGACTCGTACTATTTCGTCCAAATCTTATCCTATAATTTATACCCTGACCCACGTGTCCTTGAGAAATTTCCGCTCTTTCTTGAGTGTCATCGAAATTATACTTTTCTCGTGGCAGGTTATGGCGGGTCTCCGATTTTCCTCTCGAGGTGCACACATCCCGGCCTGGATATGATCAAGTCTCTGACTCTTACTCCCAGCTTCTGAACTCGAGCTCGGGGTATGATCATGTCTTCGAAATTGAGCTTTCCGATTTAGACCGTATACAGATAGTCCCCGCGAGTCTTAGAATGAAATGATATGAAATGATTTGAATTCCCAAAGTCCTTTATGATGGCTTCACTCTTATGACGTAAGCGTTGAAATGACCGAAGCGTCCCGTCTTCCCCAAAAGCATTACATGCACGCCAGAGCCGGTCGGCCATCAATATTAATGAACCGTCGCCACCTTCCTCTATATATACTTGTTTCTTCTCATTAAGGACTTTTTCACCTTGCACCATCTATTCTCCTCTATACGTTTCCTTTTCACCACCAGTTCCTCCGCCGTATCGGCTCAAAACCTCGTCGGTTTATTCATTTCTTCCTTCTTCTTCTAAAGAACCGATGGCAAAAATTTCCAAGTCCATTCCTCAGAAAGAAGGCAACTCCACTTCTACTTCCCGTCCGGCCGGTGGTAAGCCGCCGGCGCTTCACGAGATCGTACCGGGTAGATTTTCCTTAAAAAAGGTTTTTATAGTCGAGAACCCTCCCGATGTTGCCGGCCGTCAAGAGCATGCATCGAGATACATATGGTCAATTGAGGAACAACACCTCGATGCTGTGAGGAGAGAATGTAAATGGGAAAAGAAGGTCGTTCTGCAAATACCTTCTCGTGGGGAGGACATCACAACTTACGTAGAGGGGTTCCTGAGTGTATATACACACCCCTTTACGTTGTGTCCCCTCGACCCGCTCGTGCTTGAATTTTGCCGAAGATATCAAGTAACCCTGGGCCAGATTCGTCCGTCCTTTTGACGGATCGTAATAATGATGAAGTTCTTCGTCGAAAAGGCCGGGCTCGAGTTCACTCTCAGCCACCTCATCCGATTATATCTACCTCAACATTTTCGAGGTTTAATCAAACTCCAACGCCAATCAACCAAGTCCTTCTTTGCCAGTAACGACGAAGGCAAGGATTGAGGTTGGATGAGCCGATTCATCCGGGTGAGGACCGTCAATGTTATTCCCAAGGAGTTCCTGCCAATCCCGAGGAATGGAACTTCGAACGTGAGTGGAATTCTTTGCTTTAGTTCTTTTCCATAAATTTTGCTAAACTTCGCATAATTACTCCTTTCCCCTCTCCGCAGCAGTTTCGTGGATGCCCAATGCGATCCTCGACCTCGAGGACTAGGTTCGCAAACTAGCTGCTACTTCAACATACGACAAATGCAAATGGCGGGACTTGTCGAAGGGCAAGTGGGAAGAGAAGCACTACGGTACGCGTCATAATATTTCTTTCCCCATAAAAAATGTCTTTCTTCATGTGACCTGATTCCTCTATCGCAGGTATTGGTGAGTTCTTCGAGATGAGACCGCCCCCTTCCGGGGAGGAAGAAGGATCTTCAGCTCCAAAGACAAAGGAGGGTAACAAGAGAAAAAGGTCCTCGAAGAACGAGGACACTCGAAGCTAAGTAGAGCCCGCTCGGAGGCGTAAGAAAAGCGTCGTCATCAATGTGGATGTCGACTCCGTCCACCAGTTCATGGACGATAACGGTGGCGAGATGGAGGGTTCGACGCTGGTGACTTGAACCAGGAAATCTTCCGAGGCTAACAAGCTTGCTGAGATCGGGGCCCCTAGCCTCGAGGGAGGAACTTTAAAGAAAAGGGGGATGAAGGCTCTGCATCACCTGATGCGGTAACTGCTTCTCAGACTTCTGGAGAGACTCCAAAGGAAGCGAGCTTTGAAGCTCCTCTGCCTGAAAAGAGCGCCTCGGGTGATCTCCCCGAGGCTACGACAGCAGGTCAAACCTCGTCGTTTCCGGCTTTCTCCGGGGATACCATTAGGTATGCTCAAAACTTGAAGACGTCTGAGCTGGGCAGAGTCCCGAGTGAAAACGACTCCTTCCAGGGTTACTTTGCTAGGGTCATGAGGCCGACCCAGCGGATGCGAGCTCAACCTTTGAGGAGGCTCAGCGTCTTTGTTCAATTGTAAGTTTTTAGTGGCACTGCAACTTCTCCAATGCCATACTTTTCTTCTTTTGTCTAATCGATCATTCCTTTCTTTTGTGTAGGCCTTCGACAAATTGAAGACCAAATTGCGTCTTGTGAAGTCAAATTGCGTAGGGCTTCGAATGAGGAGAAAACCCTTAGGCTTCTCCTTGACAAAAAGGAGGAAGAACTGAAGCATCTCCGATCGGAGTTGACCAAAGCTCGTGAATATGAGAATGAGTTAGAAAAGCAGGTAACCTCTATTCTATAAAAATACGGGCTACCTCTCCCGCCTTCGTAGGCTAATACTTCAATGTCTCAGTTGCAGCAAAGCTATATATGATTGGGCAGCTCTGGGGCGAGGTCGATCAAGTCCGAGCCGAGTGCAATGAATGGAAGGAGAAGATGGACGCCCTCGTAGTGGCTAAAAATAATGCACCGGTGAAGCTATCAGCCCTCGATGTTCAACTGCGGAATGCTCAAGGGAGCAACTTGGTTCAAGCTAGCAGAATAGCCGAGCTCGAGGCTAGTCTTGCGAAGGCCAAGGCAGAAGCTGTGGAAGTCAGGGACGAGGCCAAAAAAATACAATACAAGGCCGACAGGACGGTGGCCATCTATTTGAAGGATGCTGCCGATGCTCAGATGGAGTTGAGAGAGGTTTTTGATCGAGAGAAAAGAAACAATGACTATGCCCGACTCCGATCCCGGAGGTAGACCCTCGAAGAGGTTCACGCCAAGGGCTTTGATCTTTCCGAGGAGATAAAGCAAGCTAAGGCAGATGAGGCTGATGCCAAATTTGTCCTTTCCTCCAACGATGAAGATGACGTCGAAGATGATGAAGAGAAGGAGGTTGCCGAAGAAGCTACCCCCGGGGAAGAGGCTGGTCCCGGGGAAGCGACAGGTCCGGGGGGGGATGCCCCTCTGGAGTAGGTAGAATTTTTTCTATCTTTTTGTAATTTTTTTCTTTGTAGGACTCCTGTGTAATATCTTTTTGTATATATAAAAAGGGAAAGGAGTTTCCTTGATCGTTTGCCTTCAATTTTTCTTCAAAATTTGCTTGATTTTTTATGTTATAACCTCTGAGCGTTGAATCAAATTCGGGGTAGAGTAAACCCTCAAGTTTTGTGTTTTGATCAACGGTCGATAATAGATTACCACTTAAGGTTCGATCATCGAGCTAAGTTTTAGCTCGAGACTTTTGAGTCCGAGCTAGGTAAGGTCTCGAGCATGGTGTGCTTCGGCCTTTCAACTCTTTAAACATTGTCCCTTAGGCTCTTTAGGTTGGCCCTTAGGATCTTTTAGGTTGGCCCTTAGGCTCTTTGGGTAGGGCCAATTCGGCCTCTAAAATGGCTATAAATTATTCCCTCTTTTCGGCTAAAAGACTTAGTGAAAATTTTGTATGCCTTAGCATGTGTTTTTCGTACCCGTTTGGGTTTTTCGAAGGTTCGATTGATTGGAACCTCATTTTTAATTTGATATGCAACGTTAATCGAATACCTCTAGAGGTTTTTTCCAAGACTGATGTTATCGAAGCCTTCGCATTATTCGAGGGCTGATTATATCGAAGCCCCTTACAATTTGCTTTTGCGTAGGGTATCCTGATTTAACCGATTTTTTCGAAGTATATGAAGGCCTTTTAGTTTTATGGCGGAAGTCGGACCTCTCCGAGCCGCATTATTCTGGCCGTAGCCTTTTATATGACCGTAGTCTTTTATATGGTCGTATCCTTTAGTCCCCGAGTGTAATGGCCTTGGCCTTAATATCGAAGGGATGCCTCTCTGAGGTCTTGTGAGCTCGAATGTGCCTCTTTGAGGTCTTATATGTTCGAATGTTTGATGACTCGATGTGTCGATTGTCGATGACAGTCCCCGAGTATTCGGGTGCATTCGGGGTTTTGGCCCTTGAGCCGTTAAATGTGAAAACAGTAGACTTCTTTGAGGCACAAAGTGTTTTGATATAATAAGAATGTTTTTTCGAATAATTGATACATGCGTACATGTTTTGCCACTAGGGGCTCGACTATTCTATATGGACACGGTTTATTTGACCGTTTGGCCCATTACAACATTCCCCTATCGAGGCCCTCCTTGGCATGAATTGCTTTCTTCGTGAATGCGTCCTCCGAGGGTGATGCCCCCCAGTGTTCGAGGTTGATTAAAAGAAGCCTTGAATACTTGTTGAATATTCCTTAGGTAGCATATAGGTGTTGCCTCGTTAAAAACCTTGCCGGTAAAACCCATTTGGGATAAAACCCTATCTAAGGGAAAAAGAGTGCAACACATACTTTAAAAGCCAAGGTCTTCAAGCTGAAAGGTGCTTCAATGTTTCCAATCGAACATCTGCAAGGAGTTAGTTCAAATACAAATGGAAAAAGGGAGAAGGTCATACCTCAGCAGTAATAACGTTTGAGCAACGACACATTCCAATTGTTTGGTAGTTGCTCGCCTTCCATTTTACTAAGTTTGTAGGATCCTTTCCCTACGACTCCGAGGACATGGTACGGTCCTTCCCAATTGGGGCCTAGTTTCCCTTCGTTTGGGTCTCGAGTGTTGAGAGTGACTTTCTTTAGGACTAAGTCCCCGACTCCGAAATATCAAAGGTTCGTCCTTCTGTTGTAATACCTTTCGATCCTTTATTTTTGTGCGGCCATTCGAATTAATGCAGCCTCACATTTTTCATCTAGTAGTTTGAGAGAAGTGTTCATAGCTTCATGATTTGATTCCTCGGTGGCATGCTGAAACCTGACGCTAGGTTCCCCGACTTCGACTGGGATTAATGCTTCGGACCCATATACAAAAGAAAACGGGGTCTCCCCCATGCTCGACTTTCATGTCGTATGATACCCATAGCACCTCAGGCAATACTTCTCTCCATTTCCCCTTTGCATCATCTAACCTTTTCTTTAAGTTTCGAATGATGGTTTTGTTTGTGGACTCGGCCTAACCATTTGCACTTGGGTGGTAAGGTGCTGATAGAATCCTTTTGATTTTATGGTCCTCGAGGAATTTGGTCACTTTGTTGCCGATGAATTGTTTCCCATTGTCACATACTATTTCGGCAGGTATTACGAACCGACATATGATGTGGTCACATATGAAGTCGATGACTTCCTTTTCTCTTATCTTATCGAAGGCCTGCGCTTCTACCTATTTTGAGAAGTAGTATGTCATAAACAAAATAAATGTAGCTTTAACTGGCGCCGTTGGTAGGGGGCCGACGATGTCCATCCCCCATTGCATGAATGGCCATAGGGATATGACCGAATGGAGTTTTTTACCGAGTTGATGGATCATCGGTGCAAATCTTTGGCATTTATCACACCTTCGAACGAACTCCTTGGTATCCTTTTCCATGATATCCCCCCCACTCTGATCACCTTGCGAACCAAAGAGTCGGCACCAGAATCGTTCCCACAAGTGCCCTCATGGATTTCTCGTAATACATAATCGGTGTCCCCATGTCCCAAGCATACTGCCAGTGGTCCATCGAAGGTTCTTCTATACAGCGTTCCATTTTTATCAAGTGAGAACCGAGCTTCTTTGGCTCGAAGTGCTCTCGATTCTTTTGAGTCCGTGAGGAGATTCCCATGCTTCAAGTAGTCGATGTACTTATTCGTCCAATCCCATGTTAAACTTGTTGAATTAATTTTTGCATGGCCTTCTTCGACCACCGATCTCGATAGTTGAACGACAGTTCCCGAGATGATATCATCTTCTTCAATCGATGACCCCAAGTTTGCTAGTGCATCGGCCTCGCTATTCTGTTCTCGAGGTACATGGTCTAGTGTCCATTCCTTGAAGCGGTGCAATGTCACTTGAAGTTTGTCTAAGTACCTCTGCATCCATTCCTCTCGAACCTCGAAGCTTCCGTTTACTTGATTTACTACCAAAAGGGAGTCACACTTTGCCTCGATGACCTCTGCTCCAAGGCCCTTGGCTAGTTCAAGACCTGTGATCATGGCCTCATACTTGGCCTCATTGTTAGTCAATTTAGAAGTTTTGATAGATTGCCTAATGACACTGCCCGTGGGCAGCTTCAAAACGATGCCGAGCACGGATCCTTTTACGTTCGAGGCACCATCTTTGAAGAGGGTCCATACCCCCGATGACGTACCCGTTTTTAGCAAGAGTTCTTTTTCTAATTCGGGTACGAGGGCAGGTGCGAAATCGGCCACGAAGTCTGCCAAAATTTGAGGCTTGATAGTCGTTCGAGGCTGATATTTGATATCATACTCTCCAAGTTCGATGGACCATTTGGCCAATCTACCCGATAATTCGAGCTTATGCAAGACACTTCGAAGCGGGTAGGTTGTCAATACACATATAGGATGGAATTGAAAATATGGTTTTAATTTTCTAGATGCACTTATTAATGCAAGAGCTAACTTTTCCAAATGTGGGTACCTGGTTTGAGCATCTCCTAGGGTCCGACTCACATAATAGACAGGAAATTGTTTACCTTGCTCTTCTCGAACCAACATGCCACTTACCTCCACCTTGGACACGGCTAAATACAAGTAGAGTGTTTCATTCGCCTTCGGAGTATGGAGCAGGCTTGGGCTCGAGAGATACCTTTTCAATTCTTCCAAGGCTTGTTGGAAATCCGGAGTCCATGCGAAGTTGTTCTTCTTTTTGAGTAGGGAAAAGAAACGATGGCTCCGGTCTGATGACCTCGAGATAAATCGACCTAGGGCGGCTATCCGTCCGGTCAGTCGTTGTATGGCTTTGACATTGTTCACTACGGTGATTTTCTTGATGGCTTTTACTTTATCGGGGTTGATCTCGATACCCCTGTTCGACACCATGAAACCCAAAAACTTGCCCGAGCCGACTCCAAAAGCGCATTTCTCGGGGTTGAGCTTCATGTTGTACTTTCTTAGGATATCGAACGTCACCTGCAAATGGGTCAAATGGTCCTCTGTGCGCAGGGACTTAACTAGCATGTCATCAATATAAACTTCCATGGATTTGCCTATTTGATGTTCGAACATCTTATTAACTAGGCGTTGATATGTGGCTCCTGCATTGTTTAGCCCGAACGACATTACATTATAACAATAAGTACCATACTTCGTGATGAACGAAGTTTTTTCCTGGTCTTCCGGGTTCATTTGAATTTGGTTGTACCCGGAGTAGGCATCGAGAAAAGTAAGGATCTCGTGGCCGGTCATAGCATCTATCAAACGATCGATGTTGGGCAATGGGAAAGAATCTTTAAGGCATGCTTTGTTCAAATCTTTGTAGTCTACACACATCCTAAGTTTATTCCCCTTTTTAGGCACTACCACTACGTTAGCTCGCCATTCGGGATATTTTACTTCCCTAATGGATCCTATCTTTAGAAGTTTGTTTACCTCTTCTTTGATGAATGCATGCTTTACCTCGGACTGAGGTCTCCTCTTCTGCTTCACCGGATTAAATTTGGGATCGACACTTAGTCGATGGGTAGTTATCTCCAGTGGGATCCCTATCATATCTAAGTGGGACCAAGCGAAGCAATCAATGTTATTGACAAGAAATTGAATGAGTTTTTTCCTGAGTTCGGGGGTTAACCCCGTCCCCAGATATACCTTTCGTTCCGGAAGATGCTCGATCAACACGGCCTACTCGAGTTCTTCGACCGTGGACTTCGTCGCATCCGATTCCTCGAGGGCGGCGAAGGCTCGGGGGATGAGGAAATCTTCTTCTTCGTCCTCGACCACATGTTCATCGATCACCTGTCCCTCGGGCTCTACCGAGGGTATTGTCTGTGATTTCTATTTGGCCACCTGTTCGTCCTTTGACTTTTCCGAAGTGGATGGTGTCGACACCGGTGCCAAGTCGTGTACTGCAAACATCTCCTTAGCTACATGCTGCTCTCCATATATTGTTTTTACGCCATCCTTTGCTGGGAACTTCATCATTTGATGAAGGGTCGATGGCACCGCCCTCATGCTATGGATCCACAGCCTTCCAAGCAAAGCATTATAACTCATGTCACCTTCGATGACATGAAACTTGGTGTCTTGTATGGTTCCGACCACGTTGAATGGGAGGATGATTTCTCCCTTTATTGTTTCACTTGCCATGTTGAAGCCATTTAAGACTCGAGATGCTGGTATGATTTGACTGAGCAACCCGAGCTGCTCCACGACTCTTGACCTGATTATATTGGCTGAACTACCTGGATCCACGAGAACACGTTTAACTTGAACTTTATTTAAAAGGATATAAATTACCAGTGCATCGTTATGAGGCTGAGATAAGGCCTCGATGTCGTCCTCGCTGAATATAAGGGTGTCCTCGGGCATGTAGTCCCGAGTCCGCTTCTCCCTTGTGATGGATACTTTGGTACGTTTGAATATAGGTCCCTGTGGGACGCCGACTCCACCAATGATCATGTGAATGACATGTTGAGGTTCTTCACGTTCATTCTTCATGTTTGCATCTCTTTCTCGGAAATGGTTCTTGGCCCGGTCGCTGAGAAATTCACGAAGATGCCCCTCGTTGAACAACCGGGTTATCTTCTCTCTAAGCTACCTGCAATCCTCGGTCTTATGCCCATGAGTACCATGATACTTGCACATCAAGTTGGGGTTCCTTTGAGAAGGATCCGTCTGTATAGGCTTGGGCCATCTAGTATCTCTAATTTTGCTAATGACTGAGACGATACCGAGGCATCGACGTTGAAGTTATACTCCGATAATCGGGGTGCCTCTGCCGGTCCCAAGTGCCTATCAAACCCGGTTTTGCTCACGAGTCCCCGAGAACTTTGACCTTCATCTTCTCTTCGATCGTTCCGAGGTATGTTACACCTTGAAATGTTCCTTCAATCCTCGACGTATGGCTGATATCTTTCCTTATTCGACCTTGACCCCTCTGTATGCATTTCCTGACCCCTTTTCTAGTAACCTGCTTGGATAAACTGAGCCCGATGGGGCTCCCAACTGGTCATCCTCGACCCTAATTTTTGATTGGTACTTGTTATGCACATCCGCCCAAGTCACGGCGGGATACTCGATCAAGTTCCGCTTCAGATGCTTTGAAGCCATCGAACTTCATTCATTTAGTCCCTGAGTGAAGGCTTGTACAGCCCAGTCATCGCAGACTGGTGGTAACTCCATCCGTTCTGACTGGAAGCGGGAGACAAATTCCCTCAGCATCTCGTTCTCCCTTTGCTTTATTTTGAATACATCGGACTTCCTTGTTGCGACTTTTATGGCACCAATATGTGCCTTTACATATGAGTCTGCCAACATGGCAAACGAATCAATAGAGTTCGGGGGTAAGTTATGGTACCAAATCATGGTACCCTTAGACAGAGTTTCCCCAAACATTTTTAGCAAAACGAACTCAATCTCATCGTCTTCCAAATCATTTCCTTTTATGCCACAAGTATATGTGGTGATGTGCTCATTGGGATCAGTGGTCCCGTTGTATTTTGGGATGTCCGGCATCCGAAACTTCTTTACGATGGGCTTCGGAGCTGCACTTTGGTAGAATGGTTTTTGTACGAACTTCTTTGAGTCCAGTCCTTTCAAAATCGGAGGTGCTCCCGGTATTTGGTCGACCCTCGAGTTGTTTGTTTCCACCTTTTTGTCGTTGTCCTCAATACTTTTTTCTCCTGACTCGATCCTCTTCGTGAGTTCCTCGAGCATTCTCATGACGGTAGGGTCAGTTCCTGAGCTGTTGTTGCTTGATCTTTCCGGGGTTGGCTCAACACGATGAGCGGTTTCTGGCCCAGCCACACTCGGAGTCTTTTGCTGACTCTGCAACTAAGCGATAGCAACTTGTTGCGCTTGCAACATCTCAAAAATCACTTGTAGACTAACTTCTCTTTCTCCTTGAGCCCGTGTCATTTGAGCGTCAGGTTGATCCCCTCCGCGCACACTTCCTTCGACATCAGCGTCCAAATCGACATTCACGGTAATGTGTGAACCGACATCGACGGGATTTGGCGCTGGTGCTACCCCAGGGTTTAGCGGTGGCACACCGGTCCCTACAGTTGTGGCATTGTTTTCTCCATGAGATCCGAGACCGTCGTTTCCATGCACGGGTGCGTTTGCTAAGCTAGACATATCTTTTAGCCTGAAATCAAAGAATCTTTGACAAGAAAAACTATGAAGAATAATGTGTGTTATAAGAAAACCACTAAAATAATAACTATTATCTTTAGCCCCACGGTGGGCGCCAAACTGTTTACCTCGAAAAATGTGAGCAACAATTAAAGATGATTTGTGGTTTTAAAGATATGTGATTTATTCCAATGCTAGTGAATATACAAGTAATATTAGGTTTAAGTACGAAGAATTGATGAACCAAACCAGTATTGTTAGAGCAATGGGGACCTCGAGCTCGATTATCTCGGGAGCCTCAAGGTGAGTTAAGAGCAAATAAAGTATGAACAATAAAGTAAAAGCAATAAAGCTGAAGAATAAATGTCGAGCACTGTAAACGAGAAAAGCAGAGTAGAATGTTCTATTACAGTGAATGAGATAATGTTTACAAATGATTGGGGTCCCCTTTATATAGGAGGAGAAAACCCCAATATGGTACATTCCCAATTATGATAAAGAATTCTATTGGTACAGCTGGATAACAACCTAGTACGGACTCGTACTATTTCGTACAAATCTTATCCTATAATTTATACCCTGACCCACGTGTCCTTGAGAAATTCCCGCTCTTTATAATTTATAAAAGTTAGGAATTCTAACTTTTGGCTTTTGGCTTTTGGCTTGTCTTTGTCATTTTAGCTTAAAAACAAGTGTTTAAAAGCACTTTTTTACTTTATCCAAACACTACAAAATGACTTAAAAGTTATTTTGGCTTAAAAGCACTTAGAATAAGCCAATCCAAACGGGCTCTTAGTGTTCCTTACTGTATATCATTCTAACATCACATGGTACTTTAAATTATAATTCCTAAGTTTAGGACGTTTAGAGTAAATTGAGTAGTTTTATCTGTTAATAAATTTTTTTGAGAAACTGAGGAATTCATGAGCGTGTTTCATTATTTCCACTGATCTGAAAGTCCATAGGGGATTAATGAGGAGATCAGAACAGTTAAGAAAGACGTGATCATTCTTATCGCGTGCTGTTTAATTTAATGGTTTTCTCACCGAATCCGAGTAACACAATGGCGATTTTAGCCCTCAGCGATTTTCTCCCACATCGGTCTCCAGTAAAAAATTAAATCAGTTTAGATAAATTTGATAGTACCCACCACGGGTGCATTAGCTTTATAAAATTGATAAATTTGGATCTTGCTGGAGTCCAACAGGAGTGCAGCGGCGCTCAAAGGTACGCAATTTTTTTCAACGTTCCCTTCTATTCGGCTTCGGCTTCGGCTTCATAAAACTGATATGGTTTATGATATTACGTATGTTCACTTATTTTTATTTTTTTTAAATAATTCTTTTAAATTAATTAGTTTTCGATATACTCTTTGCACACGTACCCATATTATTAGTACATTATTAAAAAATACATAAATATTACTCCTACTCGATTAAAAAATATATTAGAGTTAGTGAAAATAATTTTAATATTTATTTAGTACAAACATATAATATGATCGTGTCCCACTTAATATTTCTTTATACACAATGTTCTTGGCTAAAATTAATTGTTAATTTATCATTATGAGTTGTTGTATATATATAATATTGATTTGTTTTGATATAAAAAATCAATGCAACAAAAAACACATAAACCTTACTCCTGCTCTATTAAACAATATATTAGAGTTAGTGAAATTAATTTTAATATTATTTGGTACAAACATATGATATATGATCGCGTCTCACCTAATATTTCTTTATACACGATGTTCTTGGTTAAAATTTAATTGTTAATTTATCATTATGAGTTGTTGTATACAAATATTGATTTGTTTTGATATAAAAATCAATGCAACAAAATGATACCCAAATGACTTCGATTATACAAGTTTTCTAAGAATTTCCTAACATAAAAAAATATTTAGCTTGATAATTTTCTTATTCTTTTATATTTCAACATCATTTAGTGAACAAGTGAATATGAGTAACTTCGTTGTAACTATTTTACGCCTAAAAGTTTTGGCCTTGGTTTTAAGAAACTGTAACCTCTTTTTTCTACAGAAGTAGATTATTATCAGAAGTTATACAATAATTTGATTAACATATATCTTCCCTAGAATGGCAAGTAGATAATTGTCAATTTCGTGGTATGCACATTGCATACGGTAGCCGATTTCACTATTTGATCGAAACAAGGACATTGCATCGAAGAGCTAAGGCATCGAATTCGAGATCGAAGTCTCTTTCAAGATCGAGGTTGGTACCAATCGAAGCCAGGGAGGTAGACTTCGAGTAACATCGGGGATATATTAGTAACGGAAAGAGCAAGATAGTGATTGGTCGAGGATCGTGGCGTGAATTTCGGAACCGACAGAATCGCTGACGGTTTTTGATACCAATCATGGATTTTACTTCCGAAATTAGAGTTATACCTTATTTAGGATTTCTCTACTATATAAAGAGGAATCCTGTTCATTTGTAAAGGCAGGATGACTAAGAAATAACAATACACTGCTCTTTTACTTGCTTATAACTTACTATTATTGTTCTTAACGCTTGATCTCGAGCATGTTCCAACCGAGGACGATAACTTGCAACTACACTGGTTTGATTTATCTTAATCATTTAATTCATTTATTTATCTAGTCATTTATCAATTGGCGTTGAATCAGATCATGTATCCTTATAACCACATTACAAGTTTAATTGTTACTCGTATTTCGAGGTAAACAGTTTGGCGCCCACCGAGGGGCTAAGGATAATAGTGATTGTTCCGTGCTAATTCTGGTATAACATACTATTTTACACTTGTTTCTTGTCAAGAGTTCTGTTTTCAGGTTGAAACATGTCAAACTCACAAAACGCATCTACACACGGCGACAACGGCCTCGAACTCCATTGAAAAAATGAGAATGTTATCGCCCCAGGAGTCGAGGTGCCACGAGCTGACCTCGGAGGAGCACCGCCCGTCAACCCGGTTGATGTCAGTTCTCATGTTGCTTTGAATGCGGATTTAGGCGCAGACCCTGAAGGAAGCGTACGGAGAAAGGGTCGAACTGGAGGTCGAGGTACACAAGGTAGAGGAGACGAAAAAGTCAGTCTCCAAGTAATATTTGAAATGCTAAAAGCCCAACAAAACGCCATTGCCCAGTTGCAAAATTAGCATGGGCCACCAAATAGGGTCGAACAAAAGGTTACTCGTCGTACCGAGCCAGTGCCTGAAAGATTAGTTGATAATACTTCTACAGCCGATCCTGCTATAATGAGGACGCTCGAGGAGTTTATTAATAGAATAGAATCGGGAGAAAAGAAAATCGAGGCCAACGACAAGAAAGTGGAAACTTACAACTCTCGAGTCGATCAAATACCGAGGGCACCACCAATCTTAAAAGGAATCGATTCCAAAAAGTTCGTACAAAAACCGTTCCCTCCGAGTGCGGCTCCGAAGCCCATCCCAAAGAAGTCCCGTATGCCCGATATACCTAAATACAATGGAACCTCTGACCCAAATGAGCACGTTACTTCTTACACGTGCGCCATAAAGGGAAACGACTTGGAAGATGACGAAATCGAGTCTGTACTGCTGAAGAAATTCG